>NC_079548.1:695368-792868 GCF_015846415.1 Triplophysa dalaica | reverse complement strand
GGAAGAGTGTGTGTGAGAGGAGGTCGAGGAAGTCGAGGAAGTCGAGGAAGTCGAGGAGGTCGAGGAGGTCGAGGTGGTCGAGGTGGTCAAGGTGGTCGAGGTGGTCGAGGTGGTCAGCCAAGACGAAGAACGGTAGTATCTGATGAAATCAGAGCTACTGTGATTGACCATGTTCTTGTCTATGGTATGAGCATGAGGGAGGCTGGAAAAATGGTACAACCAAACATCAATAGATTCACTGTGTCCACCATAATGCGAAGGTTTAGAGAAGAGAACAGGTAATTACCTTTTTTTTAGATTATAGTACAGTATGTAAATGTTGACAGCAATTACTGCATGGCATACTATATACTGTACCACAGTATACTGTAAGTAAATATATGTTTCAGTACATCACTGTACCAATGTACTGTAGTATTGTAATGAAGGGTTGGTCTAACTGATAGGCCTTGTATTCCATGTATATTGGCCCAGTACGGAGACATGATGCTGTGGCTGAGTAATGCACTTATTTGTATATTTCTGTACTTTATTTTTACATGGGCTTACTGTACACAAGGTTCAAAGGCATAAGATTTCTGTTTGTTTTTACAAGTGCTACGTGTAAATGCACAAGATTTTTGTTTTGTTTTTTGTACGAGTGCTAAATGGACTGGTTTTTTTGTTTTGCAACATGCATTTAGCCTACAGTGAACAATAAACATTTATTTCTCCAGCCTCGTGTCCTGAGCATTATGTTTTCTATTTTTCTACGTAGTGTTTAGTGACTGTTCCGTAGTGTTTTTAATTTTGATTGACTCGGGGCACGATTTGACAACATAGTTCAGTTTTGAGCACAGATTGAACTGTTTTGACGTGAAATTATGGTTCTGCTAAAAGAGTCTGAGGTTTTGTGAATGTAGCTTGAAAATTGGGTTTTGTGTTCACAGTTTAGAGAAAAGGAGAGCAGCTTTCAAGAAATGTGTCTTAACAATCGAGAAAAACTGTAAACAGCTGTAAAACCTCCAGGTGTCGACTCATGTGTAGTGTTAACATGATGTCACAGTTCATTATATCACATGATTATTGTCAGTATTAGTATACCGAGACTTTACTCATCTCAACATGAAACATTTTATTCAACAGAATTGAATGTTTTAGATGGAAACAAACTGCAACAATATCACAGATGTGATCAGTTGAAAACGGGCAGTGAGAAATGTAAATAAAAAGCAGCTTTAAATCTTGACCAATGATTTAGTGGTTTGTGTAATGAAAACAATATGACTTGCTTTTCTCTAAATACTTCAGAGTCATGGTTTCCTTTAAAAAGTTCATGACATCTACAGGATTCTCTCGTGTTTCTTTCCATTAGTCACAGAGACTTCAGAAGCTGACAGACTGATCCTGTAACACATCACAGTGACCAGCAGAGGGAGACACAGCGTCACAATACAGAGCTGTGCGTGTGCGTGCGTGTGCGCGAGCGTCACTGTCTGATCAAGTATAAATCTGATCATAATACGTCCAGACACAGTACAGTATAAAGATTTATTTCAATGAAGCAGAAAGGGCAACACAAGACTTTAAAGTGCATTTCATTCTGGAATCATCAGGAAGACAAAAGAGCTGTTAAACCCCTTAAAAACATGAGAAGATCATTCTTAACATGCGCCATCACAACTACACAACAACACAACACATCATAAATAACATCACAAGAGAAAAGAAATTGTCTCCAGATTCCCGAGAAAACAAAAAAAAGAGTGAAAGAGCATTTTCACACTAGTCTAACCAAAGAGACACACTCTCTTTATCTCTCTCTCGTCTGATTCCCTTTGTAAACACAACACAACACAACACAGACTCAGTTTAGTCACCGTCGGTGATCACAGCAGCGTTTCATTCAGTCGCAACACACAACACGACTCAAGACATTCAAACATGTGTCACTGGATTTGCATTGAACGGTTGTGTGAATGTTAACAGAACTACAGACCTCAGAGATCATAATCATCACATCATCAGTTTATCTTAACAAGAGGATTCAGACATGATCTGTTCATACAGCAAACTCTCTATTCACATGTTATTGCTCATTCACAGCTCAAGAGATCTGATGGAGTTCACTTGTGTCTCAGATGTTTCTCAGCAGAAATAAATGAAGAAATGAGAGCGTGATTGTGTCTGGAGCTGTGAATGAATGGAGATTGTAATGTGATGAAAAATGGTTGAGTTG
This sequence comes from Triplophysa dalaica, assembly GCF_015846415.1. NCBI lineage: Eukaryota > Metazoa > Chordata > Actinopteri > Cypriniformes > Nemacheilidae > Triplophysa > Triplophysa dalaica. The sequence continues at coordinate 790,650 of NC_079548.1, read as the reverse complement.
ATATTGAGATCTTAACTAATATTATAACATTGACTTTTGATTGCAGACAAGACAAATGTGAGCTCAGTTCACTCTAAACCTAAATGTTTAAAACAATCAAACAGATTAAGTAATTTAAACTTAAATTTGTAAAAAAAAAGTTCTACTTCAATATTTTTGAGTAAAGTTTAAAATTGATTTTCATAAAAAAAATGGATGAATAGATGTTTACTTAATTTAAACGTATTAATTCAACAATTGGAGGAAGGATTTCCAATTCCCACCATGCCTTTGCGTCAGACAGCATTAGGAGAGTAAATATTTTTTTAAAATATTTTTTGTGTTTATAGTATAGTTAAAGACTTGTTAGTGTTTACTGTTCACTTCTCTAAGATATTTAGAAGACTTTGACATATTTTCAGTTTTGTGGTTATCATTGTTTAAAAGAGTGGTGCATGTGCTACATCTGACCTGTAACATGTGTTATGTGAATTATACATATTACGACTAAGAAATTGTCAAATAAAGAAACTGAAAGAATTTAGTTAAGTAAACTTAAAAATGCAATTTTGGTGTACTTATTTGTTTAAGTTCTGTCTACTTAATTTTATGAAAAAAGAATTAAATATTTAAGTCGCACTTGCTAAAATTTGGTACGAACTTTAACTTAACATTAATCAAAATTTGAAAGTTCTGCTTACTTTAACCAAGAACCTCTACACATTGACCTTGACACATTGTTGACATCATAATGATTCTAATGAAAGACACATTTCGTTTTCTCAGGAGAAACATCGGAGACACACATGAAACTTCAATACAAGTTTCCATTTGCTCTCTAGTTAATCTCATTGATGTGTAAGATGAAATATGTAAGATGTTAATGAGATCTCATCTCTGGTGGGAAGCACTGGCATGTTCTAGATCTAAATCATCTCTGTCTGATGGAACTGCAGCATAAGACGAAATAAAACAGCACAGAGAGAAAGTTCACTTCATCTTTCCACCAGCTTGAAGTTTTCTCTGCATTTTGTTGCTTAACACGCTGTGACCGCTCTTTCAGGATACTTCAAAAGACTTGCGTCATATCTCAGACTCACTCTTGTATGTCAGTGGATCGAGAGGTATGGCTGTTTTTAAATTGTCAAACTCAATTGGGTCGTCCATGTCTAACATGCACAGCACATTACTGGAGTCCTGCGACGTCTGAAAGTCCTCTTCGTCCCGCACGCCCTCCTCCTCTCCAGTGCACAGCGCCACCTCATTCTCATAGCAGAAAGCGCTGGGCGAACGCGACGGACTCACAGGCGTCTCAGAACGGGACGAGGCGGTGACCTCGCTCAATTCTCTTGCGCTGCAGACGGGCGTGGACGGCACCTCGTAGGTTTTGTGGAAGCGGCTGTAATCCACCCGGTAGCGGTCGCGCTCCTCGAAGATGACCGGCTCGAAGCGGTGACCCCACAAGATCTCCCGAGAAAGGTAGGAGCTCCGAGCCTGCGTGGTCATGGCCGTGGCCTCAACCATCCCCTCCAGGATCACCACAATCTCAAAGTCCTCGGACTCCAGATCGGTTCGGCTCATTCCCCAGAGCGGGGAGTCCTCGTCGATCTCGTGCACCAGCACCAGAGGAGACACCAGGAAGAGTCTGTCGGTGCCGTCGTCGTAGCCCACATTCAGATCCGTCTGCTCCAGGGGGATGAACTCGCCCTCCGCTGTGACGTGCGGCCGTATGAGCTGAGCACGCACATGAGCCTCCACGATGTGACTTCTGCGCAGGTTCCCCACACGCCACATCAAGCACAGCTTTCTGTCCCTCAGCGCTATCACGGCGTTCTCAGAGAACAGTAAGGTCTGGTTCCTCTTCTTGGGCCGTGCCATCTTGGCCATCATGGTGCCAATCATGAAGGCGTCGAGCACGCAGCCCAGGATGGACTGAACCACCACCGTCAGGATGGCGACGGGACATTCCTCCGTGACGCAGCGCCAGCCGTAACCAATGGTGGTTTGAGTCTCCATGGAGAAGAGAAAAGCTCCCACCAGACCCTCCACATGCAGCAGACACGGCTTGCGGGCCTTTGCTTCGTCTTCATGGAAGTCTCCGTGAGCAAGAGATGCGATGTAGAAGACGGCTGCGAAGACGAGCCATGACGCCAGTGACACAGAGCAGAAGATCAGCAGCAGGTACCTCCAGCGGATGTCCACGCATGTGGTGAAGATATCCGCAAGGTACCGCCGCGGCTTGTCCTCCATGTTGGAGAAGATGATGTTGCACTGGCCGTTTTTCTTCACAAAGCGACTCCGCAAGTGACTCCTGCCGCTGGTGAAGACCTTTCCGTTGTGCTCGGATCCCATTCCTGAGCTCGTTCCCTCCCCACCTGAGCTTACGCCGCTGACGGGAGACTGTCGCCGGCCGGAGCCGAGGCCATTGTGAAGACCGATGGCCGAGATCTTCTGTGTCTCCTCATCTGGAGACACGATACTGTACCTGAGAACAACAAACACAGGAAAACCGTCTCAGAGTACGGACAAAAATCTCAATGTAGTCTTTCTTTTGTAGAGACTGTGAAGCTGACGTCACGGCCTTTGTTGCATGTTGCAGTCCCGCACCCCTCTTAAGCCTTAAGGGACCCCTCATATGGTCTAAAAGAATGAATTTGGGGGTCCCCTGGTTTTCCCTTAAAACTAGGCTACTAAAAACTCCAAATTATTTTTGTCAAATTACTATAGTTACTATAATTGTGATATGCAAATCTTTCTTAATGTACAATGTTATCTGACGTTGTCAAAACTGATGGGACGCATTACTAAGCAACTAATGAGACATACAGGTGGTGGAAAAATAATAAAGGGGGAGAAAATATTAAAAATCTTTTGCTCTCCCCAAGAACATCTGGCTTGTTTGGCATCACTGTACAGACAGCCACTATTGACTTTGACGCATCCTCTCCCTCACTCGTTCCAATAAATTGTTGTATTAATATTCTAAAAAAGGATCAGCACTCCATTACAGTAATATAAAGTACAAGAATCAAAGGACAAGAAAATAAATAAATAAAGGAACCGAAAATTGGAATTGGTAAGAAAAATGTTATCATACATTGCTGTTATCGATAAATTTAAGAGATTTTGCAAAAACCTATATCTCAGCAAGACAGACAATAAACAAGCTTAATCTTAAAATTTTAAAAATAACAGTAAGATCGATAGCAATTTTTTAAGGGCTGGTTAGGAGACCCCCAGGGAGCTGTGACACAATTGGAACACTGGGCCGCCATCTTTTGAGGATTATACTCCACCGCTGTTACTGTTTTGAAATGTACCGTTACTTGTTTGTTTGATATATAGAGAAATCTAAAGTGAGAGAACCATTGGCGTTTCCTGAAAGACCTTTTTTTAACACAGCAAGAGCGACCTACCAAAGTTATAATTCCTATTCAAACAAGAAAAACAAAACACCATATTGAACGCACCAACAGCCGTCCTCCCAAGATTCAATGTGGTGTGACGTCAATTCACAAGCTCTATAGTCTCTCTCTCAGTGGAACCCAAAAGAAGATGTTTCGAGAAATGTCTCCGTGGTTTTGTGTTCATACAATGGAAGTCAATGGGGTTCAGTGTCGTTCTTCAAAATATCTTCTGTTGTGATCTGATGAAGACAGAAGCTCAGACTGGTTTGACGTGAGTCGTCACTTTAAGAGCTGTGATCTGATAGGAACACTTCTGTCTCTTCTGTGTGTCTGTAGAGATGAGTTTATTCTGAAGCTCTTGACTTTCTCTCTCGTCCTCTTTCACCTTTTGTCTTGAGCAGGTAAAGAGATTCAGGTGTGAGGATTATTCAGGAAGGTTAGTTGTGTTTAACTGGATTGCGGTCAGTGCCGGTTTAAGGATTATAACCTGAATCTGCCCTTCATGTCTCTCTCTCTCTCTCTCTCTCTCTCTCATCAGGCTGTGCTAAGAAGAAACAGGTTTGTTTTACTGCTCTCCGTTGGCTCACCGTTCTGAGCTTTATATGGAGACCAAACTTGAGTGGGTCATTCTCAAAGATTTGATGTTTTGTTAGTGATTTTTCTGCATCCTCAGAAATAAAGTTGTGATATATTTACGGCAGGACACTTACAAAATATCTTCACACAACATGATCTTTACTTTACATCCTGAGGGTTTCTGACATGAGAAGTGGATATTTTTGACCCAGACGGTGTATTCTGGGCTGTTTCTCCAGATGTACTTGTGTGTGTTGTGCTCCAGTGAAGATCAAGAGAGACACTTCAGTCAAGTGAGCACTAAAGTGTGTGTCTGTAAATCAGATTTTATCACAAGTGTTTCATGCTGACAGATGTCAACAAAAAGCAGCGGATGATAACACAAGTAATGAATCCACAGACAACACACACACGAGCATTGTGAGGTATACAGACGCTTTCATCAGACACAACCGCTCTGTGTTTGTTTATCGGTCAGGCTGGTGTCTAATAATATAACTATTTGTATTCATTTTAATATTGATTTATTGACAGTTCTCCTGTGGCTCAGTGGTTAGAGAATGGCACTAGCGATGCCAAGGTCATGGGTTGATCCCAGAGGATAACACATAGTCACAAATGTATTACACAATGCAATGTGAGTGGCTTTGGATAAAAGCGTCCGCCAAATGCATCACTATACTGTAAATGTACATGAATATGTGTTACTTGATTGTATAATAATTGTATTAAATAAACCATTTGTTGAATGGGTGGTGTAGTTGGGTCTCATTTAAAGAAGCGTGTGGTGCTCTGACGTCAAGCGGTTGAGCTTTGGGTCACTAAAGTGTGCATGCGCACTCACGTTTGTTTATGTTGTTGCTTTAAAAGTGTCTGTAGTTTACATTGATATTCATTTAAATACCGACTGCTACAAACCAACAAAACATTGACACACACACATTTATTCATCTGGCAGACGCTTTTATCCAAAGATAAGTAGGAGAACACATTTTGTCAACAACATGCTAAACAGTGAGGTTAGTTTACAAGACCATGACACTAGAGGAATAAAGCTTGAGTAAGTGAAGGAGAGAATGAACAAGAAGAATATTCGTTTTTTTACACACACACACACACACACACACACACACACACACACCTGTTGGCTCTGTTGGTCCCCATGGCTGTGTGTGATGTTCAGTGTTTGTGAGCCGTGACTGATGACACAATGATGGTTTTCATTTACACAGAAAGATTCAACATCATCCTGACAGACGACACACAGCACCAATCCTGCGGTGACAAACACAAGAAAACATCAGACTGTGATGATGATGATGATGATGAAAACACATCTGATGTCTGTGTGTGTTTGAATCACTTGTGGTTGTGAATGTCTTTACCTGTAAATACACAAACTAAACTTGCACTTAACTCATCTCAAGAATACTTAGTTACTGTTCTACACAAAACTGCTCCAAACTCAAGTCTCACTCTATACCCAGATAACACACACACGTCTGTAAGATCAGATCTGGAGATCTGGAAAACATCTGCTGAACATCTTTTTACATCCGTTCTATAAACATCTTACAGACATCTACATGACACCTGACAGCAGACGTCTCAGATGAGTGAACTATGTCTTGCTGATGTACACACAGACATCAATAGACGTCTGTCTGGTGTGTTAACGTGTGTGTGGAGAATCTTCATGTTTACTCTGCAGCAGGTGGAGGATTGTGGGATTGACGGACGTCAGCAGGACAGACGCACACGATTCAATAACTGCACTTTACAATAAAAATAGACTTAACCTTTGTTACACAACAGAAGCACTCACTCACACACACTTAATCCATGAGTGTGTGTGTGAAGATGATATCATGACATTTCCAACTCCTAATCCACTAAATGATGCTGGAATAATCTCCTCAGGTCTCAGTGAGAACATTGACATGAGAACGAGGACTAAAGCAATAGATCCCTAAAGAAAATGAAGATTTCATTTGATTGAATCCTATTGTGATCTTTATATTGAGTCTGGAAACAGTGTTTTGTATTTCATTACATCAAACAAGTTTTTTTAAGTGTGATTTGCACAGAAACATGCAGTGTGTTGGTGTCAGATAATGATAGTTTCTGTGGAAAGAGTTTGTTTTGTGTGTGCCAGGATTAGACTTTCATTGATCGCGCGCTTTCCACTGGAAACTCAAAGGGTCAAACAACTAGATCACGCGCGCGCGCGCACCCGCCTCATCCGAAACCCGACGCGTTCATCGCGGGTGACGCGACACATTCAGCAGATGTTCGTCGTGTCAGATCTGCGGGATTGAGAGACTGTGACGCGCATGACGCGCAGGTGTGTCTCCACGTGCGGTAAATCCGCTGCTAAAGCTCCAGATGCGGCGCGCGCGGACAGCTCGTCATCTCATACAGATTATAATCTCTTTTCATTTCAACACCAAACTACTGTTCTTGGTGCTCAATCCTCTCTGTCCATCCGTAATTTACTTTTCCTTTAAAAGCGTGAAATTTAAACGTCATGCAGCACATTTCCTTTAAGCAAATGTGTTGCATTTAAAGCATAAATGAGTAAGAGTCACAGATAAGTAACCGGGCCTGTGCTATTTGTAAAGCGGGTGTTTGGCGCATGACCGATGATAATAAACCGTGATTACCACAAATACACGATATAACTTTAATAAAACCATGCTTTTCCTGGTCAAACATTTCAAATATAAAGTTTTCCAGTTGATGTCTCGACTCAGAAACAGTTAAAAAACGCATGAACACATCGCGTCACAAACTTTTTTCAGATGAGAATGATGATCAATCACGCACCTGATGTAAAGAAAGCGTCCCGTCCGTCTTTCCTCTTCTGCAGGTGTTTTTGTATTTCATGTTTTTTCTACTTTTAGCGGCTTAATTCCTCGTGTGTCTCTGCTTTGACTTCACTGGCGCATAATCTCCGAGCGCACGCGCTCCTCGTCCCGCGGTCTCGCGCTCATGTGGGTGAGGAGGAGGAGGAGGAGGAGGAGGAAGATGCGAGTCTGTGCCTGTGATTACGTGTGTGTGCTGCAGACTCGTGTCAAGAGAAATTCACCTTTAATGCAGTCCAACAACTTTACAGTCGCGCGCGTTTACTGCCCTACATGTGACGTGACGGAGTTTGTTTACGGATTGATTCTTTTCTCTTTGTGTGGTTGTGTTGCGGTTGAACTTCATGTCTCAATACACTGGTCAATTATAATAAATAAAACATTCTACGGTGACCATAGTGCTTGATTTCAGTGAGGGCTGCTACATATAAAAAACTCTTTTCTGTCTCAAGATCTCTCTGTTGTTTTCTGTTCTGGAGAGATTTTGAGTTCATGGTTTCCATGGAGACGTGTGTGAATTGTGAATGAAGAGGTGGAGAACATATGACAGCTGTGGAGTGATAGTGGGAGTGTGTGTGGGAGCTTGTTAAATGAAGACATAATCATTTAAGAAACCAAAAGTGATCCTAAAGATGTGTGCACCTAACTACACGTCTGTCTTTCTTTCTATGAATAATGTTCACTCTCCTCATCTCACCTGCAGACTGAAAACACATTAAAGGTCAGACAGGGGATTTATATCACCTAATCTTCAACACCACACACACATACATTGGACAGGGGTCAGAGGTCACAATTTGATTCTCACATAGGTTATTAATTTTATAATTATTTGTGACAGAACAAACAAACTCATCCCTCGTTCTCTGTGCCCTTAAGGTGATGCTGAAGCACTGAATGAAGCTCCTGTCTGTCTGTCACCTCACAGACTCCGCCCCTCAACTAGACCACGCCCATTCATCCCTCTGTCACCTGCATGACAACATCAGACCACGCCCATTCATCCCTCTGTCACCTGTATGACAACATCAGACCACGCCCATTCATCCCTCTGTCACCTGCATGACAACATCAGACCACGCCCATTCATCCCTCTGTCACCTGCATGACAACATCAGACCACGCCCATTCATCCCTCTGTCACCTGCATGACAACATCAGACCACGCCCATTCATCCCTCTGTCACCTGCATGACAACATCGGACCACACCCATTCATCCCTCTGTCACCTGCATGACAACATCAGACCACGCCCATTCATCCCTCTGTCACCTGCATGACAACATCAGACCACACCCATTCATCCCTCTGTCACCTGCATGACAACATCAGACCACGCCCATTCATCCCTCTGTCACCTGACAACATCAGACCACACCCATTCATCCCTCTGTCACCTGACAACATCAGACCACGCCCATTCATCCCTCTGTCACTTGCATGACAACATCAGACCACGCCCATTCATCCCTCTGTCACCTGCATGACAACATCAGACCACGCCCATTCATCCCTCTGTCACCTGCATGACAACATCGGACCACACCCATTCATCCCTCTGTCACCTGCATGACAACATCAAACCACGCCCATTCATCCCTCTGTCACCTGCATGACAACATCAGACCACACCCATTCATCCCTCTGTCACCTGCATGACAACATCAGACCACGCCCATTCATCCCTCTGTCACCTGACAACATCAGACCACACCCATTCATCCCTCTGTCACCTGCATGACAACATCAGACCACGCCCATTCATCCCTCTGTCACCTGACAACATCAGACCACACCCATTCATCCCTCTGTCACCTGCATGACAACATCAGACCACACCCATTCATCCCTCTGTCACCTGACAACATCAGACCACACCCATTCATCCCTCTGTCACCTGCATGACAACATCAGACCACGCCCATTCATCCCTCTGTCACCTGACAACATCAGACCACACCCATTCATCCCTCTGTCACCTTCATGACAACATCAGACCACGCCCATTCATCCCTCTGTCACCTGACAACATCAGACCACACCCATTCATCCCTCTGTCACCTGCATGACAACATCAGACCACACCCATTCATCCCTCTGTCACCTGACAACATCAGACCACACCCATTCATCCCTCTGTCACCTGCATGACAACATCAGACCACGCCCATTCATCCCTCTGTCACCTGACAACATCAGACCACACCCATTCATCCCTCTGTCACCTGCATGACAACATCAGACCACGCCCATTCATCCCTCTGTCACCTGCATGACAACATCAGACCACACCCATTCATCCCTCTGTCACCTGCATGACAACATCAGACCACGCCCATTCATCCCTCTGTCACCTGTATGACAACATCAGACCACGCCCATTCATCCCTCTGTCACCTGCATGACAACATCAGACCACGCCCATTCATCCCTCTGTCACCTGCATGACAACATCAGACCACGCCCATTCATCCCTCTGTCACCTGCATGACAACATCAGACCACGCCCATTCATCCCTCTGTCACCTGCATGACAACATCGGACCACACCCATTCATCCCTCTGTCACCTGCATGACAACATCAGACCACGCCCATTCATCCCTCTGTCACCTGCATGACAACATCAGACCACACCCATTCATCCCTCTGTCACCTGCATGACAACATCAGACCACGCCCATTCATCCCTCTGTCACCTGACAACATCAGACCACACCCATTCATCCCTCTGTCACCTGACAACATCAGACCACGCCCATTCATCCCTCTGTCACTTGCATGACAACATCAGACCACGCCCATTCATCCCTCTGTCACCTGCATGACAACATCAGACCACGCCCATTCATCCCTCTGTCACCTGCATGACAACATCGGACCACACCCATTCATCCCTCTGTCACCTGCATGACAACATCAAACCACGCCCATTCATCCCTCTGTCACCTGCATGACAACATCAGACCACACCCATTCATCCCTCTGTCACCTGCATGACAACATCAGACCACGCCCATTCATCCCTCTGTCACCTGACAACATCAGACCACACCCATTCATCCCTCTGTCACCTGCATGACAACATCAGACCACGCCCATTCATCCCTCTGTCACCTGACAACATCAGACCACACCCATTCATCCCTCTGTCACCTGCATGACAACATCAGACCACGCCCATTCATCCCTCTGTCACCTGACAACATCAGACCACACCCATTCATCCCTCTGTCACCTGCATGACAACATCAGACCACACCCATTCATCCCTCTGTCACCTGACAACATCAGACCACACCCATTCATCCCTCTGTCACCTGACAACATCAGACCACACCCATTCATCCCTCTGTCACCTGCATGACAACATCAGACCACGCCCATTCATCCCTCTGTCACCTGCATGACAACATCAGACCACACCCATTCATCCCTCTGTCACCTGCATGACAACATCAGACCACACCCATTCATCCCTCTGTCACCTGACAACATCAGACCACACCCATTCATCCCTCTGTCACCTGCATGACAACATCAGACCACGCCCATTCATCCCTCTGTCACCTGCATGACAACATCAGACCACGCCCATTCATCCCTCTGTCACCTGTATGACAACATCAGACCACACCCATTCATCCCTCTGTCACCTGCATGACAACATCAGACCACGCCCATTCATCCCTCTGTCACCTGCATGACAACATCAGACCACGCCCATTCATCCCTCTGTCACCTGCATGACAACATCAGACCACACCCATTCATCCCTCTGTCACCTGCATGACAACATCAGACCACACCCATTCATCCCTCTGTCACCTGCATGACAACATCAGACCACACCCATTCATCCCTCTGTCACCTGCATGACAACATCAGACCACACCCATTCATCCCTCTGTCACCTGCATGACAACATCAGACCACACCCATTCATCCCTCTGTCACCTGCATGACAACATCAGACCACACCCATTCATCCCTCTGTCACCTGACAACATCAGACCACACCCATTCATCCCTCTGTCACCTGCATGACAACATCAGACCACACCCATTCATCCCTCTGTCACCTGACAACATCAGACCACACCCATTCATCCCTCTGTCACCTGACAACATCAGACCACACCCATTCATCCCTCTGTCACCTGACAACATCAGACCACACCCATTCATCCCTCTGTCACCTGCATGACAACATCAGACCACACCCATTCATCCCTCTGTCACCTGCATGACAACATCAGACCACACCCATTCATCCCTCTGTCACCTGACAACATCAGACCACACCCATTCATCCCTCTGTCACCTGCATGACAACATCAGACCACACCCATTCATCCCTCTGTCACCTGCATGACAACATCAGACCACACCCATTCATCCCTCTGTCACCTGACAACATCAGACCACACCCATTCATCCCTCTGTCACCTGCATGACAACATCGGACCACACCCATTCATCCCTCTGTCACCTGACAACATCAGACCACACCCATTCATCCCTCTGTCACCTGACAACATCAGACCACACCCATTCATCCCTCTGTCACCTGCATGACAACATCAGACCACACCCATTCATCCCTCTGTCACCTGACAACATCAGACCACACCCATTCATCCCTCTGTCACCTGCATGACAACATCAGACCACACCCATTCATCCCTCTGTCACCTGACAACATCAGACCACACCCATTCATCCCTCTGTCACCTGCATGACAACATCAGACCACACCCATTCATCCCTCTGTCACCTGCATGACAACATCAGACCACACCCATTCATCCCTCTGTCACCTGACAACATCAGACCACACCCATTCATCCCTCTGTCACCTGCATGACAACATCAGACCACACCCATTCATCCCTCTGTCACCTGCATGACAACATCAGACCACACCCATTCATCCCTCTGTCACCTGACAACATCAGACCACACCCATTCATCCCTCTGTCACCTGCATGACAACATCAGACCACACCCATTCATCCCTCTGTCACCTGCATGACAACATCAGACCACACCCATTCATCCCTCTGTCACCTGACAACATCAGACCACACCCATTCATCCCTCTGTCACCTGCATGACAACATCAGACCACACCCATTCATCCCTCTGTCACCTGCATGACAACATCAGACCACACCCATTCATCCCTCTGTCACCTGCATGACAACATCAGACCACACCCATTCATCCCTCTGTCACCTGCATGACAACATCAGACCACACCCATTCATCCCTCTGTCACCTGCATGACAACATCAGACCACACCCATTCATCCCTCTGTCACCTGACAACATCAGACCACACCCATTCATCCCTCTGTCACCTGCATGACAACATCAGACCACACCCATTCATCCCTCTGTCACCTGACAACATCAGACCACGCCCATTCATCCCTCTGTCACCTGCATGACAACATCAGACCACACCCATTCATCCCTCTGTCACCTGCATGACAACATCAGACCACACCCATTCATCCCTCTGTCACCTGACAACATCAGACCACACCCATTCATCCCTCTGTCACCTGCATGACAACATCAGACCACACCCATTCATCCCTCTGTCACCTGCATGACAACATCAGACCACACCCATTCATCCCTCTGTCACCTGACAACATCAGACCACACCCATTCATCCCTCTGTCACCTGCATGACAACATCAGACCACACCCATTCATCCCTCTGTCACCTGCATGACAACATCAGACCACACCCATTCATCCCTCTGTCACCTGCATGACAACATCAGACCACACCCATTCATCCCTCTGTCACCTGACAACATCAGACCACACCCATTCATCCCTCTGTCACCTGCATGACAACATCAGACCACACCCATTCATCCCTCTGTCACCTGACAACATCAGACCACGCCCATTCATCCCTCTGTCACCTGCATGACAACATCAGACCACACCCATTCATCCCTCTGTCACCTGCATGACAACATCAGAGCTCTTGTTTGAGACACTCTGTGAAGTTTATCATGATTCTTTATCACTGTTGGACATCTCACAAGATCACACATCACCAAAACATCTGACATGCTGTCTGTAAGAGGAGCATCTCTTTCTTTCTTTCTGTCTGTCTTTCTTTCTTTCTTTAATAATTATTTTCTTTCTTTCAATTATTTCATTCTTTCTTCTTTCTTTCTTCTTTCTTCTTTCTTCTTTCTTCTTTCTTCTTTCTTCTTTCTTCTTTTCTTCTTTCTTTCTTTCTTTCTTTAATTCTCTCTTTCTTTCATTCTTTCTTCTTTCTTCTTTCTTCTTTCTTCTTTCTTCTTTCTTCTTTCTTCTTTTCTTCTTTCTTTCTTTCTTTCTTTCTTTAATTATCTCTTTCTTTCATTCTTTCTTTCTTTCTTCTTTCTTCTTTCTTTCTTCAATTCTTTCTTTAATAATTATTTTCTTTCTTTCTTTCATTCATTCATTCATTCATTCTTTCATTCTTTCATTCTTTGTAACTGTAATAAACACACACTTTTTGAAACCCCAGCACAGGTTCTGATGAGTCTGTTGTTTATTTATATTTATTGATTGTTTTATCATGTGTGAGTTCTGCACACTGTTGTGTTTTTGAGTTCTGTAAGAAGAACCTTTGCTAACTTCATAATTTGATCAGAAATGCTTGACTGCTCCTGTGTCACACTGACTTCACATGAAGGACTCACTCGAGCAAACACACATTTACACAAACCCAAGCTCAAACTCAATCCATTACTGTAATATAAACAGAAACATTATTCCAACCTTTACTCTTATTTATCAGGTTTGTCTATAAAACACTACACACAAGAACTCAATGTGAGTGTCACACAAACACCTGTTTAGATCATCTGTGTATGTTGTATATGGAAATGTTTACATAATAAATGGAGGCCGTCTGGTCATTTTGTGAAATGTTGCAAATTATTCATGTTATCACTGTAAATAGACATTGTGGTGTATAAATTGCTACTCTCTTTTTTCTTCACACTATAGGCATCTGCTTACTGTAAAATAAGATCGAGTTCACTGTCCTCTAGAGGAGAACACACACATCCTCATAAAGACCCCTGGACTCACTGTATTTCACAATATTGGTCCATCACAGGTATAGAAACAACTAAACACACACAAATCTTTTAATAAAAATAATTCAGGTTTAGCTCCAAATTTTGCAATTCTTTTACGAAATGCCAATGCAAATATTTAATCTCCTCAATAACATGCAAATAGAGAAATTTAACCAACTTTATGGATTTCTGTATGAAAAGCATCAGATCTGTGTGTTCCAGTGAAAACATGAAATGATCTGATGTTTTGAATGCTAGTGATGTTTATATATTCAAACAGAAATAACACACGCTCATGTAATGGACATATGTCACATTTTATTATTCTCTCTAACCACAAATTATATTTGGAGCATTTGACTTGGACAATAAACTTTTTTGAATAATGTAATTGTTCTAAATCTGTTTATTAAATACCGGTTAGGCTCTTAATTGAATTACTATTATCAATAAGTTTGCAGATGAATACAGTGAAATCAATATTTCAGGTTTACAATCATGTAATTTTCACAAAGTCGAAACTGAACAATTTTGTTAACAATAGATACGAATGCTAATAAATGAATAAGCCTTCTAAACGCATATCAGAAGTGCTTTCAGTTGTACTTTAAAGTAATGTCGTATATTAGAGTCCTTTTGTGTGCATTTAAAGTCTTCATGTGGTGTTTGTTTAAGTGTGCTTCTCCTTTAAATGCGCGCTCCGAAGGGAGGGGGGTGAAGCGCTGTCGTGAACGCGCTCGCAGAGGAATCCCGGATCCTGGAGTCGGACCTTCAGCCACGTCACACACCTCAGTGAGAGAGAGAGAGAGAGAGAGAGAGAGAGAGAGAGAGAGAGCTGCAGAGAAACATAACACATATGATTTTCTAACATTATAATTATGATGTGAAATGACAGACGTGCAGATTTAATATCGATTGTGTGAACGTGACGCGCATGCGCTGCACAGCAAACATCTGATCTGATCTGAGAACAGCTGCACAACTCTTCTGATTCATCTTCTGTTGTTTTTATTTGGATTATTCATCGATAAAATGAACATCTTCCGTCTGTCAGGAGATGTTTGTCATCTGGTGGCGATTATTATTCTCTTCCTGAAGATCTGGAAATCCAAATCATGCGCAGGTAACTTACACGCGAGATAATAATCTCACACAAACACACAAACATTTGATATTAAAGCACAAACTCTTACACACAAACAGAGAGAGTAACGTGAAATGATGATGAGTGATTTGAATGTAGTTTGACTCATAAAACATGTGAATGTGCAGCAGAAGTCTTTTCATCATTTATTCACAATAAACACAAACATGATTCAAGAATGAAAAGACACGAATAAACGTCAAAGAAACAGAAACTCAAGAGAAACGCTGAAGAATGAACAGAGAAGAAGAAGTTTATAGTGTTTACGTGGCACATGCAGCTCATTCTGGACCACACACACACACACAATAATATGTGTAATACAGAAGAGTCTGTTCGTGTATATATTTGTGTTTATTGTATGTTTACTAGATCAGTGTTAAGTGTTCAACATCAGTGTTTTCAGCATCCTAAAACACAATTTACTTTAACATGCAGTGTATTGTGCCATGTTGTGTGTGTGTGTGTGTGTGTGTGTGTGTGTGTGCGTGTGTGTGTGCGTGTGTGCGTGTGTGTGTGTGTGCGTGTGTTTGTGTGTGCGTGTGTTTGTGTTTGCGTGTGTGCGCGTGTGTGTGATTTTGCAGGTATATCAGGGAAGTCTCAAGTGTTGTTTGCTGTGGTCTTCACCACCAGATACCTGGACCTGTTCACCTCCTTCATCTCCCTCTATAACACTGTCATGAAGGTAAACACACACACACAGTCATATACTTGTGTATTTGTGTCTCAACAGATATTTGCACATCACTATTATTATTCTTATTAATCTTGTTGATTATTGTTTTTTAAACTCATGCAGAAGTCCTGACAGAGATGTATTGTGCTTATAATGTGCTTGTGTATGAGTGTATATGTGTGTGTGTGTGTGTGTTGAAACCTCTGAACCAGATGAAAAGGGCCAAAAAACACATCAGATACACAATGACATCAGACTTAAGGGTTTGAACACACATGTAAACAAACACAGAATATATGACTGTTCTGAGACCAGTTGTCATGTGTTCACTGTATGTTGTGTGATCAGACAGCTGTGTTGTGTGTTGATGTGTTGTTGTTTGATCATACAGCTTTGTTTTGTGTTGTTGTGTTCAGATGCCTGGATGTGTGATGTCTTGTATTCAGAAAGCTGTGTTGTTGGTGGTGTGTTGTTGTGTGATCAAACTGCTGTGTTGTGTGTTGATGTGTTGTTGTTTGATCATACAGCTTTGTTTTGTGTTGTTGTGTTCAGATGCCTGGATGTGTGATGTCTTGTATTCAGAAAGCTGTGTTGTTGGTGGTGTGTTGTTGTGTGATCAAACTGCTGTGTTGTGTGTTGATGTGTTGTTGTTTGATCATACGGCTGTGTTTTGTGTTGTTGTGTTCAGATGCCTGGATGTGTGATGTCTTGTATTCAGAAAGCTGTGTTGTTGGTGGTGTGTTGTTGTGTGATCAAACTGCTGTGTTGTGTGTTGATGTGTTGTTGTTTGATCATACGGCTTTGTTTTGTGTTGTTGTGTTCAGATGCCTGGATGTGTGATGTCTTGTATTCAGAAAGCTGTGTTGTTGTGTGATCAAACTGCTTTGTTGTGTGTTGTCGTGTGTACAGATGGCTGTGTTGTGTGATCAAACTTCTGTGTTGTGTGTTGTCGTGTGTACAGATGGCTGTGTTGTGTGATCAAACTGCTGTGTTGTTTGTTGATGTGTTGTTGTTTGATCATACGGCTGTATTTTGTGTTGTTGTGTTCAGATGCCTGGATGTGTGATGTCTTGCATTCAGAAAGCTGTGTTGTTGTGTGATCAAACTGCTTTGTTGTGTGTTGTCGTGTGTACAGATGGCTGTGTTGTGTGATCAAGTGCTGTGTTGTCGTGTGTTCATACGGCTGTATTGTGTAATCAAACTGCTTTGTTGTGTGTTGTCGTGTGTACAGATGGCTGTGTTGTGTGATCAAACTTCTGTGTTGTGTGTTGTCGTGTGTACAGATGGCTGTGTTGTGCGATCAAGTGCTGTGTTGTTGTGTGTTGTCGTGTGTTCAGACGGCTGTATTGTGTGATCAAACTTCTGTGTTGTGTGTTGTCGTGTGTACAGATGGCTGTGTTGTGTGATCAAGTGCTGTGTTGTTGTGTGTTGTTGTGTGTTCAGACGGCTGTATTGTGTGATCAAACTTCTGTGTTGTGTGTTGTCGCGTGTACAGATGGCTGTGTTGTGCGATCCAGTGCTGTGTTGTTGTGTGTTGTCGTGTGTACAGATGGCTGTGTTGTGTGATCAAACTTCTGTGTTGTGTGTTGTCGTGTGTACAGATGGCTGTGTTGTGTGATCAAGTGCTGTGTTGTTGTGTGTTGTTGTGTGTTCAGACGGCTGTATTGTGTGATCAAACTTCTGTGTTGTGTGTTGTCGTGTGTAAAGATGGCTGTGTTGTGTGATCAAGTGCTGTGTTGTCGTGTGTTCAGACGGCTGTATTGTGTAATCAAACTGCTTTGTTGTGTGTTGTCGTGTGTACAGATGGCTGTGTTGTGTGATCAAACTTCTGTGTTGTGTGTTGTCGTGTGTACAGATGGCTGTGTTGTGTGATCAAGTGCTGTGTTGTCGTGTGTTCAGACGGCTGTATTGTGTGATCAAACTTCTGTGTTGTGTGTTGTCGTGTGTACAGATGGCTGTGTTGTGTGATCAAGTGCTGTGTTGTTGTGTGTTGTCGTGTGTTCAGACGGCTGTATTGTGTGATCAAACCTCTGTGTTGTGTGTTGTCGTGTGTACAGATGGCTGTGTTGTGTGATCAAGTGCTGTGTTGTCGTGTGTTCAGACGGCTGTATTGTGTAATCAAACTGCTTTGTTGTGTGTTGTCGTGTGTACAGATGGCTGTGTTGTGTGATCAAACTTCTGTGTTGTGTGTTGTCGTGTGTACAGATGGCTGTGTTGTGCGATCAAGTGCTGTGTTGTTGTGTGTTGTCGTGTGTTCAGACGGCTGTATTGTGTGATCAAACTTCTGTGTTGTGTGTTGTCGTGTGTTCAGACGGCTGTATTGTGTAATCAAACTGCTTTGTTGTGTGTTGTCGTGTGTACAGATGGCTGTGTTGTGTGATCAAACTTCTGTGTTGTGTGTTGTCGTGTGTACAGATGGCTGTGTTGTGTGATCAAGTGCTGTGTTGTTGTGTGTTGTTGTGTGTTCAGACGGCTGTATTGTGTGATCAAACTTCTGTGTTGTGTGTTGTCGTGTGTACAGATGGCTGTGTTGTGTGATCAAGTGCTGTGTTGTTGTGTGTTCAGACGGCTGTATTGTGAGATCAAACTTCTGTGTTGTGTGTTGTCGTGTGTACAGATGGCTGTGTTGTGCGATCAAGTGCTGTGTTGTTGTGTGTTGTCGTGTGTTCAGACGGCTGTATTGTGTGATCAAACTTCTGTGTTGTGTGTTGTCGTGTGTTCAGACGGCTGTATTGTGTAATCAAACTGCTTTGTTGTGTGTTGTCGTGTGTACAGATGGCTGTGTTGTGTGATCAAACTTCTGTGTTGTGTGTTGTCGTGTGTACAGATGGCTGTGTTGTGTGATCAAGTGCTGTGTTGTTGTGTGTTCAGACGGCTGTATTGTGTGATCAAACTTCTGTGTTGTGTGTTGTCGTGTGTACAGATGGCTGTGTTGGCTGATCAAGTGCTGTGTTGTTGTGTGTTCAGGTGGTGTATTTGGCTTTGGCGTATGCCACCGTCAGTCTGATCTACTTGCGCTTCAGGAGCACGTTTGACTCTGAGAGCGACTCGTTCAGGGTGGAGTTTCTTCTGGTTCCTGTAGCCGGTCTGTCATTCCTGGAGAACTACGCCTTCACTCCTCTGGAGGTGAATCTCATCTGTCTGTCTCATCCAGCGAGTGTCTTCACATACAGTCTCTCACTGAGTCAATATTTGATGATATCTTTTGATGTGCCAACACTGAAGAAATGACACTGTGCAGTAAAGTAGTGAGTGTACAGCTTGTGTAACAGTGTACATGTCCCGTCTAAATAACACAACACACAGACATTCATGTCTAAACCACTGTTTACGAAAGTGAATTTGGACATTTTTACTTAGGGGTGTACTCACTTTTCTAACCTGTGCTTTAGACATGAATGTCTGTCTTTACAGCACTGTGTCACTTCTTCAGTGTTGGCACATCAAAAGATATCATCAAATATTGACTGAAATGTGAGATGTGGACTCACTTCAGTGAGAGACTGTAAATAAATATTCACGTCAGTAAAGAGGATTATTGCTTTAGATGAGTTTATATGTTACCCTGGATCACAAAACCAGTCTTAAGTAGCACAGGAACATTACTAGTAAAAGACAAAAATACATTGTATGGGTCAAATTAATCCATTTTTCTTTAATGCCAAAAACCATTAGAATATTAAGGAAAGATCATGTTCTGAATGCTTTAGAATTCACAAGTTGTACAAAATTAATATTGCATATAGGAATATATAGTCTGTTTAATGTTTGACCTGTGGTTCTCTCTCATTTATATTAAATGTGTGCTTTCACTCTGTGTGCGTGCATGCTTTTCTGTTTTTCCATTCGTCCGTGTGTGTCTGTTGGATGTGTGTTAGTATGTGTTAATATTGTGTGTGTGGAGTGTTTGTATGTGGGTGTGTCTGTCTTCTGTGTTTTCACATTTTTCTTGTTTTTACAAGTATATGACTTTAGTTGATTTGCTTACAGTCAATATGTCTCATGTACAGCTGCTTTGTAACAATGAAAATAGTGAAATGTGCTACACAAAAAAAGTTGAGTTCCATGAAGATATATCAAAACTTTATTTTTGTGAGTGTATGGCCTGTCACAGCACCTTTGACTCCCACAGATTCCAGAGTTCCATTTCTGGTTTTGTTGTCACAAGTGTGATCCAAACACAGAGATTCACAGAACATTTTTTCAAAGAACATTCTTAAAATACGAATATAAGGAATGTTTTGTAAAAGTTGTACTTTTCTCTCATGATTCTTCTCAAATGTCTGAAAAAGAAGCTGTCATAAAAACATTGAACAGTTGATGTAACCACACATGTGTTCTTCAATCATTTCATGAGTGAAATGTGATTATGAATGGTGATTGCCAATATGTGTGAATTCTTCACATGATTTGATTGGTCTGTGTTTGTCTTCTTCTGTGTAATGTGTTGTGTGTAGATTCTGTGGACGTTCTCCATCTATCTGGAGTCTGTGGCGATTCTTCCTCAGTTGTTCATGATCACAAAGACGGGTGAAGCCGCGTCCATCACCACACACTATCTGTTCTTTCTGGGTCTGTATCGAGCGCTTTATCTGGGGAACTGGCTGTGGCGTTATCACGTGGAGGAATTCTTCGATCAGATCGCTGTGGTGTCCGGTGTGGTTCAGACCATCTTCTACTGTGATTTCTTCTATCTGTACTTCACCAGAGGTCAGCACGTTCCCTCACATTACTGTTATTATTACTCATCATCTGTGA
The DNA here is from genome assembly GCF_015846415.1 of Triplophysa dalaica. Taxonomy (NCBI): domain Eukaryota; kingdom Metazoa; phylum Chordata; class Actinopteri; order Cypriniformes; family Nemacheilidae; genus Triplophysa; species Triplophysa dalaica. Next base: position 770,143 of record NC_079548.1, on the reverse strand, counting down.
CTGACCATAAAACCTTCACACACTGGACATTAAACACACCAGATCAAAGTGAGATGAAATGATTCGTGTTGATGGATCTGGTGGTTGTTGATGTGATAGTGTTGTTTTCTCTGCAGTGATCAGAGGAAGTGGAAAGATGTCTCTGCCAATGCCAGTGTGAGATTTTGGAGCAGACTGTTAGGCCACACCTCCATCATGACATCACCGCCCGCCGCTGTCTTCCTCTATGATGATGTTTTGTTGTAGTGGGATTGTGCCTTATGTGACCGGACGACTGCTGGACGCACATTTTACACGTCTGATGCCTTAATCTTTAGATTCATGAAGACTATGTGTGTGTCTGTTTGTGTGTGTCTGTGTGAGTGTCTGTCTGTGCATGTGTGTCTTTGTGAGGGTCTGTGTGTGTGAGAGAGGTTCTGTTTTTGTGTGTGTGCATGTGTCTGTCAGTGTGTGTGTGTGTGTGTGTGTGGGTCTGCGTGTGTGTGTTGTGTCTGTCAGTGTGTGTGTGTGTGGGTCTGCGCGTGTGTGTGTTGTGTCTGTCAGTGTGTGTGTGTGTGTGTGTGTGGGTCTGCGTGTGTGTGTTGTGTCTGTCAGTGTGTGTGTGTGTGGGTCTGCGCGTGTGTGTGTTGTGTCTGTCAGTGTGTGTGTGTGTGTGTGTGTGTGTGTGTGGGTCTGCGTGTGTGTGTGTGTTGTGTCTGTCAGTGTGTGTGTGTGTGTGGGTCTGCGCGTGTGTGTGTAGTGTCTGTCAGTGTGTGTGTGTGTGGATCTGCGTGTGTCTGTTTGTATGCGTGTGTGTGTGTGCGCCCACGCGTGTATGTCTTTTTGTCTGTCTGTTTGTGTGATATGTGATGTGTGAAACACTTCTCATGTTGTTGTATTACACTTTTTCTTGGTGTTTTTCAGTAGTTCATGTGTGATTTTCTCATGATGTGTTTTGTGGGTCTGGCAATATTGTATTTGAGTCATTTTTTTAAAGAATCTGATTAAAGTCTCATTTTAACAAAGTGAGTTTTATAAAACATGTCAATAAAGAGAGAGATTGTGACGTCTGCTGTGAACAGATGTGTGTTGTCTTCATTACAAACACACACACACACACACACTGTGTCAGTTACGCACATGTCTTTATTTTTAACTCTGTCTGCGAGAACACAAATGTTTGTTTGTGTGTATTTGTGTTAGTTGGGGAATGTTTTCTTATGTTTCTGCAGTACTTTCACTCCCTCTCTGATGGCTCCGCCCATCGCTTTAGCAGCAGTTGTGATTGACAGCGGCGTGGAAGCGATGGCCGCCGCCCTCTGTACGGCTTTCACCTTCTTCCCTTTGCCCTTGCCCTTCTCCATCACACCGGACCCCTCCACCGCCCCGCGACCTACGGCCGTGACCAGCTCATACCAGAACAGACGCTCCGCCCTCTTCCTCGCCTCCTCTTCGTCCCGCCCTCCTCGCCCCGCCTCCTCCTCTCCGTCCCCTCCCAGAATCCTCCTCTGTATGTGTCGTATGGCGGTCTCGGCCTGCAGGAGCATGTCGACGGTGTAACACGTCCCATCATTTTTCTGGATGAGCAGATCGGTCTTCTTCAGCAGCTCGGCGACCTGTGACCTCTCCTCACGACCCCTGGTGTTCTCAAACAAGTGACGGCCGCCCGCACACTCCCGCACAAACTCCCACAATTCCTCGCTCTCTTTCAGAAAGTCGTCCGCAGGTTTCTCTCTCAGCGTGTCGCCCCAGGTGATGAGAACGAGCGTGTGTCTGAGGAACTGAGGTCCGAACACGGTGCTGAACCAGTCCAGACCTGATCTCTGCTCCCGGGTTTGTCTGCAGGGTCTCAACACCAGCAGAAAGATGTGCGGCCCGGGTTCTGACAGCTTCACGCACCTGCTCAGCTCCGCCCGGACCTCGTCTGGGGTCAGACATGTGTGAAAGAAGCCCGGGGTGTCAATCACCTGCAGTCTCCGCCCCTCCACCACACCCTCCGCCCTCTGACATCGGCCGGTGACGGACACGGGCGACACGTCCGTCCAGAAGGCGTCTCGACTCAGAATAGTGTTTCCAGCAGAACTCCTGCCTGAACCCGTCTGACCCAACAGAACCATCCTCACGTCAGCAGAACCGCCTGAAGCGGAGAACATGTTACTGAAGTTAGTTTCAGTGGAATAAACACATGTTATATTAAAATGTCACATCCGTGCTCATGTATAAAGACATGAGTCTAGTAAAGGAGTGCTGCTGATAGAATATATCAGAATGAAACAACATCTGACATTCACACAGGACTGTAGACAGCCCATCTAGCACAGGCGACGTCTGCTAAAGATCACTTTACATCTATTCCAAATTAACATCTTACAGACGAGTTCTAGATGTCTATGACGTATTACAGATGAGCAGACTATCTTGCAGATGTAAATGCAGACATCAAATCTGCCAGTGTGCTATCAGAGACCCGCTAAAGGTATTCGATATTGTAAATAATAATTATTATTTTTGTGTATTATTTTTCTATTATTACATTAATGTTTTATTTTCACTAACCGGCAGCTGAAGGCTCTTCTGTCTCCGCCATGTTCTCACACACTGAGACTTAAAGAGACAAAACCTCTCAAAATATCTGCTCTGACTGGATCTTCTGCGTGTTATCAGCGTGTTTTATCAGAGTATCAGAGATCGTTTCACGCTTTTCTTATTGAGTCTTATTTTCTTATTCTGCCATCAGAACCAATAAAACCACGGAAAAATGACATCAAAATATCAAATCTCTTTCCGTGAGATCTGAGTTCTGTACTTCAATGTAAATCTCTGTTTGATTATTCAATTAAATGTCCTGTTTTGTTATTAGTATGGAGGATTAAAATAGCTGTATGTAAATCTCTTACTTCTTTTATTAAAACAACCATTCTCACATAAATATAAACGAGACTTAAGATCTTGACTCTCTTCATTCATCAGACACTTTTACAGTAAACACAGAGAGGAATGAAGAACTGATGGAGTCTCCACACACACGTGATCTGATGACGCTACCTGCTGGTGAAGAGTGACGTACAACACATTACATTTTAGGCATTTGGCAGACGCTTTTATCCTATTCATTTTACAAAGGTATTTGCAACCCCCTGGGATCGAACCCACAACCTTGCGTTGCTCTTACCACTGAGCTACAGGAAAGCTGCGTCACATCTGCATCAGACGCACTTAGTGCAGCAGAAAAAACACAGCTATGACAAAAGCACCAAATCCGATCACTGATGACGTCTCTGTGACATTAATCTTTACATTTTCATTCAAGGGTGACGTTGTGAAAATAAGCCACCAGATAAACCGGTTTTACATTTGAGTGGGCGCACGCAAATTATTCAACATACACATTCAAATTCATTTATACAAAATGTATTCAAAAATGTTTTACGCATTTTTTTAAAATAATGTATTTACTCTTAGCTCATAAAACAAACAGTTAAATCAAATTATTGTCATCCTCATTTCTTATTGGTTGAGGCCCCTCACTGTGATTGGCCCCACTGGTGTTCCCGCCGTGTGTGACGTTGCTGTGCTTGTCAGTCATCTAGTCAGTCAGTGTGATGTCTGACACTTCATTTACACTTTATTAACTTGACTAAAAAACTTTAAAAGACACACGTTGAAATTTTCTTTGTAAATGCAGTTTATATACATTAAGTGCTTTTGACGGAATTTAACGCGAGGTTCACGTGTTCAGCACTGAGGTAAATTCTTCACTGTGGAGATTTTCAACACTTTAATCTTAGAATAAAATGTGGAAACGATGAAAAAAACAAAACTAACATTATCGTCAGCAGCTGAAGTGTTTTAACATGTCGAGTTATGACGTTATCTGTGAGAGGATTCACGCCGGCCACGCTCCGCGGTGGTGCGCACGTTGGGAGCGCGCAACCGCTTGTGTCGCGTGCGTCGTTGAGATGATAGACAGGCCGGATGTGTCGGTAAGAAACATAAAATGTCGATGAATGAACTAAAGAACAATAATAATAAGACACGAGCACTAGCTCATCGTGACGGATGTTTCCGCAGGCTGTGCGCAAGCGCGCGGCGCTGGTGTGTGTGGCGCGAGCGGAGGCGGTTCGCGAGCTTCTGTACTGCGAGGAAACCCGAGGAGTAAACTTCACCTGCTCACTACTGCGTGAGAGATACACACAGACATACACAACACAGTATAGAGAACACGTTTAAGTTTAAGGTAAAGTGAAGTTGTTCTAGTGTAAACGTCACTGCTTTAATAAAGTCACAGTGAATTTTAAAATGACAGTTCTTATTGCTTCATGAAATATTGCAGCGTCTATAGTAAATAGCTAATCAATGTGGGTCATTTCTTTTTAAAAGTCATGTAACCTCAAAATCTGAAAATGCACTTCCGCCATGGAATTACTATGCATCTCAAATGACGTAAATTAGACGGCTTGGGCGAAGCATCTCTTAACTCCTCCCCTTCAACTATCAGCGCTGTTTTATACATCCAATCAATTCCCGGGGAAAACGCAAGCCACGCCCTCTACATTAAACGGAAATAAAAAAACGGGGATTTTAAAGTCTTTCAGATAACAAACAGATATTGTTACTGCCTACAAATACATTAAAGCAACATACCATAAGCACTAAAAGTAAATGAAATCAATAAATAACTGAACATTGGCAGTGGTCTTGTGTGTTGCAGGGATGTTGTCTTGTTGTGTGGAGTTAACTCTGTTGGATCAGGCAGTCGAGGGTGAGGAATCATTCACATTGTGTTTGTGTGGTGTTGTGTTAGTGTGTTACACCACAGAGTTATGAACAGTGTGTACATCATGTGTGATGTGTGTTCGTGTTTCAGTACTGGTGCAGATGACTTTAGACAAACCACAGTTTCTAGACTTCATCCTGGATAACATACACTCACAGGTACACACAAACACACACACACACACACACACAAGGATTGATTTGATGAACTTGTTTTGATAAAGTTGTTTCTTCTCTCCGTCTATCAGTTGAGTGGTGGCGGCCGTCTGAATGGTTTCATGTTTTTGGGGAAACTGATGGACTGTCATCCAGCTCTGAGTCAGACACTCATCTCCAGCCACTGTAATGATCTTCACAATTCACTTATATACAACACAAACACAACTCTTATTCTAGATCATATGTAATGTCAGTCCATGTCGAGTTTTTCATTGAAGGATCCATTTGATTTAATGAAAATATGAGCTTCAAGTTTCTGCTTTTATAAGCACAAAGTGTTTACCCCTTTGTGACTTTAATGTGTTTATTTAAACACACACATATTTAGCTTTGATATTTGTTACTGTGACCCAGATTCATTTTGTGTGTATGTATTTGTATTGATCTCACTTCACACTACTGGTCGACCGATAATCGAACTGGCCGATTATTGGCGTCGCTATCAAAGATTTAGCCGATAATCGATATCGATCATTTTCAAAGCCGATTTGCCGATAAAGTCATTTCATTTTGTAATGCACTATTTGGCTCTGACGCAGCCAAGGATTTAGTGAGAGCAGTCGGAACACGTCACTCTTGTTTGTTGCCTAGAGTAATGCCCGCCCACTGCCCCTCTGATTTGTTGGGACTAAGTCACGAGTCCGGCCAATCAAAGCGGGAGGCTGCGGAACAGAAAGTGTTTTTCACTCTCACACCGAAAGCGCTTACTAACTGGAGCTGCTTCTGGTTCATGCTCTCTGAGGTAAGGCAGCATCAGACGTTGAAATTAATCACAATCCACTACACTGAAGATGCAAAACACTTCAATTTAATTAGTGCCTGAATTCCGGAGCATCTTTGCGGGTTTCCTGCAGGTTCCGCAGGATTAATGCATTATTATCATGTAGATATAATTCACATCCACAGTATAACAATGATTTTGCTCAGCAAGCGAGCAAACTGCACTCGTTTCTTGTAATTGGTCGAGCTGGCGTTTTGCACGTCATTTTAAATTACGTCATTTAAAAAATACGAGCCATTTTAAATCATAAAGAACTTGAATCGTCGGTCTTCAGTCAGAGCGGTCTCATGCACGCGCGCGCACACACACACACATAGACTCCGCAATCTCAAACTGATGGCGACAAATGTTAGATTAAGTTATTTTTCACAACTTATTTATACACACAATTGTTCAAAGACACACATGGGTGTGATTAAATGCCCGTTTTGCCTACAATACACTCAAGGAATAGGCTAATGTACTCACTAAGTGTGTCTAAAATATGCTTTTAATGTTATAGCTTCATGATAACATTTGTGGTCTTTTCAACAACATACACAATAAAGCTATGAAGGCAATTCAATTATTTACACTTATTATATAAATTCAAATTGTGCTATTTAATCCAATGATGAGCAAAATGATTCATTGAATAGTTCTAGTATTGGATGCGATTTTCAAGTCATCAGAACATATTTTTTTCCATAAATAATTAAAATGTATTCCATTCAATTCATTTTTTCATTTGTTCCTTGCTGTTTTTTACCGTGTTGCTTGTGGTTTACAAAATGTTCACAGAATTCTGCTGGGTGCTCTCTTCTTTCTTTTGTTATTATTAATATAAGTGTTATGATTAAGATTTCTCAGTCAGAATTAAAAATCTTTCAAATGTTCCAGAGCCTGTGTTCTTAATTTCTATATAAATTTACGTTTTTACACCATATATATATATATATCGGTTCAAAATATCGGCTAACGGTCTAATTCACACGTGGAAATAATCGGCATCGGCCTGAAAAACGCATATCGGTCGACCTCTACTTCACACTTCGGAATAGACATGAGATGGATCTGATTTATATGCTTTTGTTGCACTACACAGCATACTGTTATACACACACTTACACATCAGTTGTGTGTGTGTAGTGTGTGTGCTAGAGTGTGTGTGTGCAGGTCTGCTGGTCTCTGATGAGGAAGTGAAAGTCGCAGTGTGTTACGTGTTGTTCAGAATCTGGAGCTCTATGTCTGCAGTTCATATGCTGCCCAACACACTCCGTCACAAAATGTGTGTGTTACTGCTACACACACTGTCAAACACACAAACAACTGCCCTCACCATCAACTGCCTGGGTAAGAAACACACACACACAATCAGTGTTTGAGAACTGTAAGAGTGTATTAAGTGTGTGTGTGTGTGCGTATCAGGTGTGTTGAAGCAGATGTTGCAGTACTCTGATGTGGTTTGTGTGTTGATGAGTGTGGGTGAATGTGTTGAAGAACAGCTGCTGGACCAACAACCACTGCCTCTCATTATAAAAAAGGTCTTTACACATGCACGCACAAACACACACACACATTTCTTTTGGTGTCTTTGTGGGTTTTGTTATCTTGGACAGTGTGACGTTCACTGTGTCTGATCTCATGTGTGTGTGTTTATGTGTAGCTGTTGTTGAGCGCTCAGGACTCTGTACAGTTGGTGTCGATTCGCTGTGTGTGTGCGGTTCTTATTTACTCTCCAGCTCGCTTCAGTACCTCCTTCATTCAGGCAGATTTACCTGGTGAGATCAATCAGTCTGTCAATCATTTCTTTTGATTCACTTTCATCTGGATTGATATTCCTACTGAACACACACAACATCTGTTTACACCACACATCAGGTCACTTATGGTGCTTCTTTCTTTCTCTCTCTCTCTCTCTCTCTTTCTCTCGCTCTCTTGTGTGTATGTGTCAGAGTTTCTGTTTGAGTCTGTGTGTAGCAGCAGTGATATGATGATGTGGTGGATCTTTAGATGTCTGTTGCTCATGTCGGAGGATCCTCTGTTCTTCTCACAGTGTCACTCTGTGTACGGTAAGAGAGTGTGTGTGTGTGTGTGTGTGTGTGAGAACACTAGAAATATTATAGAAATATACTGGGATTGAGTTAGCATTTGGGTTCTGAGGTCAGGAGAATTGTACAACACAGCATTTAATTCAATAAATTTTCATCAGTGGACACTTCATAAAGAAAAACTAACACCATCTATCTTACGTTATACTATATATGGTCTTTACTGTTTCCCTCGTTTAATGATGATAGCTTCTTAGCAAAAATGAAAATTATGAAGAGCGCTTTATAAATCAAACTGAATGTAAATACACTCCCGGTTGTGTGTGTTAGGGATTGAGTCATTAGTGCGCAGTCTGAAAGAGACTTTGGGGAAAGCAAATACTGAGGTGCAGAAACAAGGACTCGAGCTCCTGATAGCCATACTGGACAGGTAACACACACACACACACTGTTGAACAAGTTCAGATAGACTTCAGTGATTCTAGGAACTGTGTGTGTGTTTGTGTGTGTGTTTACAGGCAGCCTGCAGGTGTGTGTCTGTTCCCCACAGGATCAGAGTTTTCTGCTGTTGCTGATGTCATCATTAAGGGCGTGGCCTCCTCCTGTCTGCAGGTGTCTATACATGCCATGCGAGCCGCTGCTTTTCTCCTCAGGTATCAATTCAGTTTTATTTATATTGCGCTTTTCACAATTGTGATTTAAATAATAATAAAAAATGTGTCAGTGAGTGTCAGTCAAATGTAGGGATGTGTGTTATTTCTGTGTTGTGTGTGCAGGCCTCATCATCAGTGCAGGCCGGTTCAGTGGTCAGAGGTCAGGAGAGTTGTGGAGTCAGTGTTGTGTAAATGTAGTGATCATCCGTCAGAGAGGGCTGAAGGGCTTTTACTGCACACGCTCGCATGCTTTGATGCAGCATGCAGGTCAGACACCGACAACTCTCACACTGATGTCATCACACTGATTTGATAGAAGTCTATAATGTGTGCGTGTGTAGGTTGGCTGAAGTGTATGTGTGTGAGTGTAGTATGAATGACAGTGTGTGTTCAGCTTCACAACAGCAGGACACGCTGGAGACTCTGTGTGTGTATCTACTGCACTGCTGTGATTCAACCTTCATCCCTACTGTCACTGTGAGCATCACACATACACACACCTTATCGTCTTTAACACTGTGTGTGTGTGTGTGTGTAGTTAATTTAACAAACATACTGACATACTCTGTGTGTGTGTGTGTGTGTGTGTGTGTGTGTGTGTAGAGAGCGTGTGAGCGTCTATCTTCTCCGCAGCTTCTGCAGGTCTTTCTGTCCATTCTGTGCCGTCAGTTTTCTTTGTGTCCTGATCACATGACGTCATTCTCCAGGAAACTCGGTGAGATGACACACAGGTCAAAGGTCATGAGTGATGTGACCATCATCTAGACGTTGACACGGTCAAGTGTGTTGTGTGATGCAGGTTATTTATCTGTGATGTGGATCAGTGAGTCATTGACCAATGAGAGCAAGAGCTTTAGGTCATGTGTTCAGAACTGGCCTTGTGTTTTAGTGTTTTCTAAAAACATCATATAAATGAATGATTTGTGATTTAAAGCGTCTGCCAAATGAATGAATAGAGGTAATGTGTTGTTTGTTTTGTCACATGTCTCTTGGTGTGAGAGTGTGTGAGGTTTCTGAAAACAAACACACAAACATTGGACAAAGATTGACATAAAAATCTCTGTCTCTCTCTGTCAGTGTCCTCTGGTTTCATCAGACTGACTCTAGAGAACAAAGCTCAGCTGTGTTCAGAAAACAGGTAACAACACAAATGATATTGTTCTTATGTCAGGATAAATCTGACACTCCACACACACACAGACACACATCTGTAACACACTCACTTACCTGCTCATGTTGATGTGTGTGTGGTGTGTGTTCTTCAGAAAAGCTTCTCTGAATCTCATCTGCTGTGAGTTCCTGATCAAACTCTGCATGTGTGTGTTTGCACACTTACACAATGTCACCACTGAACTACAAGGTAATGTGTGTAATGCTTGCGCAGTGTGTTTGTGCAGCTCATGGCGTTGGTGTGTGTAAAACATACATGTTGTATGTTCGTAGAGTTTGTGCAGTGTTTGTGTATAATATGAGTTGTATGTGTTTGTGCAGATCATGTGGAGTGTGTCCTGCAGGAGTGTTTGGCGTCTCTGTGTTGCTCAGTGTCTGATTGGTGTTGTGTGTTGTTGGATTCATCAGAGTCCATCAGAAACACACAATACTGCATCATCTACCTGCTGTACGCATCACTGCTGCATGGACACATGTGCGTTCATCTCTAAACATCCAATCACATGCCCTGAAAATGTGTGTGTGTGTGTGTGTTCTGGCTGTTGTGTGATGTGCTGTGTGTGTGTGTCTGCAGGCTGTTGTGTGACGCTGCAGTGTTCTCTAGTGTTAACTCTGTGTGTGTGTGTGCGCGTGTGTGTGTGTGTGTGTGTGTGTGAATGTAGGCTGTTGTGTGACGCTGCAGTGTTCTCTAGTGTTAACTCTGTGTGTGTGTGTGTGTGTGTGTGCGCGTGTGTGTGTGCGTGTATAGGCTTTTATGTGACGCTGAAGTGTTCTCCAGTGTGCTTCAGTTTATCAGTGTTCAGGATGTCAGTGATGTGTCTGTACCTTCACCTGTGCAGTGTTGTGTAGTTTATCTTCTGTCCGTCACACACCAAAGCTGCTCTCATTTGGACACGGTGAGAACTACACAAAATACATCAAACTCTTTTCTAAACGAGTTAGGGTTGTAAACACACACATCTCACTGCTGCTATGCATTATCACGGTAACCATCTAGAAGCGTGAAGAACACAACACAATCATGTTTTAAAGTCATCCGTCTTTCTGTCTCTCTGAAGTCTGATGTGAGGAGCATCAGTAAAGCTCTGTCCTGCTCTCCTCTTCTCTTCTCTTTCTCTTCTGTTCATCCCTCAATCCTGAGCTTCATCTTCTGTTACCCGGAGCTGTGGGAGCGATTGGGAGTGAGTGTTCTCAGCGGATGTCTCAGTGCTGGATCAGGAGCAGAGGATGGAGAGACGCGATCACCTCTGCTGCAGCTGTTGTGTGATCATCCTGCCGCTCTGCTCTCGATGCTGGTGAACAAACAACACAAACACTTCACTGACTCATGCTCAGTGTGTTCAGGTGTATAATGTTTGTGTGTTCAGGTGGTGTTGTGCGAGGCTGACGCCGCAGTGGCACACAGAGCTGAAGTTGTGTTGAGGTGTTTTGTGTGGTCATCAGACAGCAACAGTAGTTGTGATGTGTCTCATCAGATGAAATCTGCTCTGCTGAATCTCCTGCAGAAACTCACACACACAGGTCAACAAACTAACACAATGAACACAATGATCCGCCAGATCTATAACACACATGGCAGTTTTGTCTGTGATACACACACCTACACAAGCAGAAAACTATCACGTGAATTCTGTGTGTGCGTGTGTCAGATTTCAGAGTGTGTGTGCTGCTAGATGTGCTTTCTGTGCTTCAGAGTAACACAACCGCACAAAGTGAAATGAATAACGCAGAGTTTAAACTGCTTTACCACGGTAAATACACACACTCTTTTATTAACAAGTGTGTAGCAATCATTCACCCATATATGTGTGTAATATGTCATGTGTGTGTGTGTGTGTAGTCAGTAATCTGGTTGCGAAGGTGAACTCCAGTGATTCAGAGCTGCTGTTGTCTGTGATTAACTGCCTGTACTGTTTCCTGAGTGTGTGTCCATCACACTGCACTGACAGAGGTAACACAACACACACACACACTGATGGGCTGAAAAACATCACACTGCACTGACAGAGTTACACAACACACACACACACACACTGCTGGGCTAAATAACAGCACACTGACTGTGTGTTTGTTTGTGTGTGTGTGTGGGTCAGTGGTGTCTCTGCTGCTGGGTAACATCAGACTGATGGAGGTGTTGGAGAATGTTTTCTCTCGCTCTTCTTCATCATCATCATCATCACTGCAGTGCTGTTCACTCCTTCTGCTCGCCACACTCATCTCCCTACAACACACACTCTCTGCACAGGTGAGACACACACAGACACCACTACACTCAAAAAATGTGTCTTCTCCACAACATCAGGCTTACTCGTGCACTTTTACCTGCTTTGTGTTGTGAACTATACTTCTCTAGACTCCTTGTGCATTCAGAAGAACCGAAGAGATTTGTGCTATCACAATGTTTGTGTGTGTGTTGTAGGTTTACAGGAACATTACAGTAGATCTTCATAAGATAGTGAGACAACTCGCCTTCAGGAAGAGACACACAGACACCCTGCTGTTGAGTAAGACACACACACACACACTTGACTCTAAACTTGACAGTATCATTGTTTCTTATGGAATTTTAAAGGTCCAGTGTGTCATTTTTTGGAGAAGCTTTTGTAGGGCTGGACGATATACCGTGTGTATTTTTGTTATGAATTTAAAATATACTGCAATACAGGTGTATGTCGCTTAAACAACAGGCGGAACGTGGTGCAACATGACACTCAGTTTCAGTGGGGTCCCTTTTCACTGTTGCACTGAGACCGGCCATTCACACAGAATGCGTCTTTCTATGCCGCGGCAGTATTTTATTATAATTTTTCTATAAATGCCCTTAACGGAGGCGTTAAGATGTTTGGGTGCGTCTTGCGCATGAGCGGTAACGTTACATATTTGATTCCTGACGCAATGGGAGTGCGCACCTCGCTGCTGAACAGCAGCACAAGTGGAACAATTGCAAGTTCACATTACCTTATATTAAATACTCACGAACAAACATTTTCAAAAACTATCGTGTTCCCCTCATACCCCTCAATTTAAGGATATAATATGGTGTCTTTTTAGTACGAGCTGTTTCGCTATATACTTTGATGAGAAATAAGGGTAAGTAAGGAGTATTGACCGTGTGATGCAATTGTTTTCCTCCCACATACAGTATCTAATTTAAGCCTCTGTTTTATGATTAAAAAATGATTTCAGGAAATCATAAAGCGACTGTGACTATGTAAAACATAACAGACATCACATGCATGTTTAATGGTTCAATTGTTACTATTCTGCTCTTCTGAAATAAAGCTCTTTGCTTAAATATTATGTACGCAAGTTACCTTCACATGCTATTCAGTTTAGGGCTGCAACAAACGATTATTTTGATAGTCGATTAGTCGACTGATTAAACGACCAATCATCTAATATTTCAATGACTAATCGGTACATTTTTAATGATAATTCAACTTTTGCAACTAGTTAAAACATTGAGTTATACATGATTTACGTAATTAATAAAATCCATTCAGCTTTTGAAAGCTGAAATTTCAACATGAACCAACTGGTTACTCTCTTTAAGTTTGATGATTCTGTCCAACCAGAATCACACAAATACTCTTTTAAAAATAATAATTTTAAAAATACAAATGAAATGACAAAAAGAGAAATTCAGATATAATATAATTCTTCCTAATATCTCCTTTTGTTAATTGTCATTAATATGGAACAAAATAAGTCAAGATATAAGACTTTTATCACTTAACGTCCCTCTCTTATATTCATTTTCCTCTCGTGTAATACCTAATAGTGTTATAATAATCAAAACAGGCTTGACTCCTAAGCTCAATCAAAGCTTTATACTTTGCAAAACAAATAATAACATTACTGTAATTATATGATTATTGCTGTTATTATCATCACTATTATTATTGCATTCTCTCATAAAAAGATTTAACGCTTAGTTAGTTAGTTAGCTCTAGATGGAGAACAGTCACCTCTCTCCTGCTCCGGGATGTTGACTAATCGTTTCTGCCCTAATTCAGTTGTTAAAGAAGTCTAAACTTTGCAGTTATTATAGGGGAAACTGTCACCATGACAGTATAAAAGGACATTTAAAGTCAATCAACAGCACTATTTCCTCTCTCAATCAGTAGAAATGTGGTAAAAATTGTATAAATACACTTTTAAGTTCACTTTTGGTCATACCACCCGAATCTATTGACAGAAATGCAATATAATATTCTTTCCTGTAGCTCAGGAAAGAATATTCTTTCCTGCACTTGCTAATTGCACTTCTGGTTAGACCTAAACTACATTTCGTTACACTGTACCTGTATATGTGTAATGACAATAAAGTTGAATCTAATCTAAAAAGTGGTAAGAGCAAGGTTGTGGGTTCGATCCCAGGGGATTGCATATGCCTATGTAAAATGTATAGGATAAAGCAATGTAAGTCACTTTGGATAAAAGCATCTGCCAAATGCCTAAATGTAAATGTAAATGTATATATCCATTCAGAGGTGTAAATGTATTGTGTGTAATTAAATATATATTATATATATTTTTGTTGTTCATTTTCTCACCCTCTTACTCCAGCTTTAATCCTCCAGTATTTTACCCTGTTGACAAAATGTGACATGCTCTTCAACTTGTAAATAAGTTTGGATAAAAGCCTTATGAATAGAAGTGAATGTATAAAGAGCTTTCATAATGAAGTGTAATGTCTTTATGATGTTAGAATGAGCTGTCTCTGTTTACATGTTACTCACGTGTTGTTTCTGCAGAAGCCCTAAACAGACAAACCGCTCATAGCATGTTTCATAAACGCATTTCTCAGCTGTTGTGAAGGGGGAAGAATGAATGAATTCAATTCCTCTCAGACTAGTCTGATGCTATGTGTCACATAAATGTGCTTTAACAGAATGTGTGTGTGTGTGTGTGTGTAGTGTGTAGAATGAGGTTGTTGCAGGTGTGGTTGGACGTAGACATGTGTTCTCTGGTGTGTGTGTGTCAGAGCGCAGCGCCCGTGCGGTCAGTAGATGACGCTCTCTATCCGCTCTGTTACAGCGGAGCACAGATGCTCATGACAGCTCTGTGTGGACTCATGCTGCAGGTACACAAACACATGTGTCATCATACAGTCAACATGCTGTGACTCAGATCGGCAGTGTGTAAACATTCATCACACACATGTGTGCTCTGAGAACTGCTCTGATTGTGTGTTTACAGAGCTTTATTGAATTCAACATGATTAAACACACTTTACTGTGTGTGCGTGTATGTGTTTGTGTGTGTGTGTTCAGAAACAGGATGTGATGATGAGCAGCACTGTCAACTGTTTGAGATCTTTGATTGGATTTCTGCTCAGAAGAGACACTGTCATAGGTACACACGGCTGTGTCATGTAAACACACACACACAATGATGAAAGATGAGTAATGTGTCTATGCTGTGTGTGTTTGTGTGTTAGCCCAACACATGGTTTGTCAGCCATGGACTCGTTTTCTGCTTTTCTCTTTACTGTCCTGTGGAGGAAACATCACACTTCACCCTGCTGTACTGACCCTCATCACACTGGTAACACACACACACACCCCGCTGTACTGACCCTCATCACACTGGTAACACACACACACACCCCGCTGTACTGACCCTCATCACACTGGTAACACACACACACACACACCCTGCTGTACTGACCCTCATCACACTGGTAACACACACACACACCCCGCTGTACTGACCCTCATCACACTGGTAACACACACACACACCCCGCTGTACTGACCCTCATCACACTGGTAACACACACACACACCCCGCTGTACTGACCCTCATCACACTGGTAACACACACACACACCCCGCTGTACTGACCCTCATCACACTGGTAACACACACACACACACCCCGCTGTACTGACCCTCATCACACTGGTAACACACACACACACACCCAGCTGTACTGACCCTCATCACACTGGTAACACACACACACACACACACCCCGCTGTACTGACCCTCATCACACTGGTAACACACACACACACCCCGCTGTACTGACCCTCATCACACTGGTAACACACACACACACCCCGCTGTACTGACCCTCATCACACTGGTAACACACACACACACACCCCGCTGTACTGACCCTCATCACACTGGTAACACACACACACACCCCGCTGTACTGACCCTCATCACACTGGTAACACACACACACACACCCAGCTGTACTGACCCTCATCACACTGGTAACACACACACACACACACACCCCGCTGTACTGACCCTCATCACACTGGTAACACACACACACACCCCGCTGTACTGACCCTCATCACACTGGTAACACACACACACACACACACACACCCAGCTGTACTGACCATCATCACACTGGTAACACACACACACACACCCCGCTGTACTGACCCTCATCACACTGGTAACACACACACACACACCCCGCTGTACTGACCCTCATCACACTGGTAACACACACACACACACCCCGCTGTACTGACCCTCATCACACTGGTAACACACACACACACACACCCCGCTGTACTGACCCTCATCACACTGGTAACACACACACACACACCCAGCTGTACTGACCCTCATCACACTGGTAACACACACACACACACCCCGCTGTACTGACCCTCATCACACTGGTAACACACACACACACACCCCGCTGTACTGACCCTCATCACACTGGTAACACACACACACACACCCAGCTGTACTGACCCTCATCACACTGGTAACACACACACACCCCGCTGTACTGACCCTCATCACACTGGTAACACACACACACACACCCCGCTGTACTGACCCTCATCACACTGGTAACACACACACACACACCCAGCTGTACTGACCCTCATCACACTGGTAACACACACACACCCCGCTGTACTGACCCTCATCACACTGGTAACACACACACACACACACCCCGCTGTACTGACCCTCATCACACTGGTAACACACACACACACACCCCGCTGTACTGACCCTCATCACACTGGTAACACACACACACACACACACCCAGCTGTACTGACCATCATCACACTGGTAACACACACACACACACCCCGCTGTACTGACCCTCATCACACTGGTAACACACACACACACACCCCGCTGTACTGACCCTCATCACACTGGTAACACACACACACACACCCCGCTGTACTGACCCTCATCACACTGGTAACACACACACACACACCCCGCTGTACTGACCCTCATCACACTGGTAACACACACACACACACCCAGCTGTACTGACCCTCATCACACTGGTAACACACACACACACACCCAGCTGTACTGACCCTCATCACACTGGTAACACACACACACACACCCCGCTGTACTGACCCTCATCACACTGGTAGCACACACACACCCACACACCCCGCTGTACTGACCCTCATCACACTGGTAACACACACACACACCCCGCTGTACTGACCCTCATCACACTGGTAACACACACACACACACCCCGCTGTACTGACCCTCATCACACTGGTAACACACACACACACACACACCCAGCTGTACTGACCATCATCACACTGGTAACACACACACACCCCGCTGTACTGACCCTCATCACACTGGTAACACACACACACACCCCGCTGTACTGACCCTCATCACACTGGTAACACACACACACACCCAGCTGTACTGACCATCATCACACTGGTAACACACACACACACACCCAGCTGTACTGACCCTCATCACACTGGTAACACACACACACACACCCCGCTGTACTGACCCTCATCACACTGGTAACACACACACACACACCCCGCTGTACTGACCCTCATCACACTGGTAACACACACAAACACACACCCCGCTGTACTGACCCTCATCACACTGGTAACACACACACCCCGCTGTACTGACCCTCATCACACTGGTAACACACACACACACACCCCGCTGTATTGACCCTCATCACACTGGTAACACACACACCCAGCTGTACTGACCCTCATCACACTGGTAACACACACACACACACACCCCGCTGTACTGACCCTCATCACACTGGTAACACACACACACACACACACACCCAGCTGTACTGACCCTCATCACACTGGTAACACACACACACACACCCAGCTGTACTGACCCTCATCACACTGGTAACACACACACACACACACACCCTGCTGTACTGACCCTCATCACACTGGTAACACACACACACACACCCAGCTGTACTGACCCTCATCACACTGGTAACACACACACACACACACACACCCTGCTGTACTGACCCTCATCACACTGGTAACACACACAAACACACACCCCGCTGTACTGACCCTCATCACACTGGTAACACACACACACACACACACCCCGCTGTACTGACCCTCATCACACTGGTAACACACACACACACACACACACCCAGCTGTACTGACCCTCATCACACTGGTAACACACACACACACCCCGCTGTACTGACCCTCATCACACTGGTAACACACACACACACACCCCGCTGTACTGACCCTCATCACACTGGTAACACACACACACACACCCAGCTGTACTGACCCTCATCACACTGGTAACACACACACACACACCCCGCTGTACTGACCCTCATCACACTGGTAACACACACACACACACACACCCCGCTGTACTGACCCTCATCACACTGGTAACACACACACACACCCCGCTGTACTGACCCTCATCACACTGGTAACACACACACACACACCCCGCTGTACTGACCCTCATCACACTGGTAACACACACACACACACACACCCCGCTGTACTGACCCTCATCACACTGGTAACACACACACACACACCCCGCTGTACTGACCATCATCACACTGGTAACACACACACACCCCGCTGTACTGACCCTCATCACACTGGTAACACACACACACACCCCGCTGTACTGACCCTCATCACACTGGTAACACACACACACACACACCCAGCTGTACTGACCATCATCACACTGGTAACACACACACACACACCCAGCTGTACTGACCCTCATCACACTGGTAACACACACACACACACACACCCCGCTGTACTGACCCTCATCACACTGGTAACACACACACACACACCCCGCTGTACTGACCCTCATCACACTGGTAACACACACAAACACACACCCCGCTGTACTGACCCTCATCACACTGGTAACACACACACCCCGCTGTACTGACCCTCATCACACTGGTAACACACACACACACACCCCGCTGTATTGACCCTCATCACACTGGTAACACACACACACACCCAGCTGTACTGACCCTCATCACACTGGTAACACACACACACACACCCCGCTGTACTGACCCTCATCACACTGGTAACACACACACACACACACCCAGCTGTACTGACCCTCATCACACTGGTAACACACACACACCCAGCTGTACTGACCCTCATCACACTGGTAACACACACACACACACACACACACACACACACACACCCTGCTGTACTGACCCTCATCACACTGGTAACACACACACACACACCCAGCTGTACTGACCCTCATCACACTGGTAACACACACACACACACACACACCCTGCTGTACTGACCCTCATCACACTGGTAACACACACAAACACACACCCCGCTGTACTGACCCTCATCACACTGGTAACACACACACACACACACACCCCGCTGTACTGACCCTCATCACACTGGTAACACACACACACACACACCCAGCTGTACTGACCCTCATCACACTGGTAACACACACACACACACACCCCGCTGTACTGACCCTCATCACACTGGTAACACACACACACACCCAGCTGTACTGACCCTCATCACACTGGTAACACACACACACACACACCCCGCTGTACTGACCCTCATCACACTGGTAACACACACACACCGTGCAAATACTGTCCCCATAGCGTAGGGTTTACCAGGTACAGACACACACACATGTACTGACCCTCATCAGACAGGTAACACACATGTGTTGTACTGGTCTACTTTAGAAGCATAACCATGTGTGTGTGTCCACAGCTGGTGTGTGTTGGTGGAGACGTCTCAGAGTGGAAGACAGAAGTTCAGTCAGTGTGTGAGGAGGTGGAGACACAAGGAGTGACACAAATCAATGACAACAGCTTAAACACACTGAGACTGCTGCTTACACAAGTACACAAACACACACATTGAGACTGCTGCTTACACAAGTACACAAACACACACATTGAGACCGCTGCTTACACAAGTACACAAACACACACATTGAGACCGCTGCTTACACAAGTACACAAACACACACATTGAGACCGCTGCTTACACAAGTAAACAAACACACACATTGAGACCGCTGCTTACACAAGTACACAAACACACACATTGAGACCGCTGCTTACACAAGTACACAAACACACACATTGAGACCGCTGCTTACACAAGTACACAAACACACACATTGAGACCGCTGCTTACACAAGTAAACAAACACACACATTGAGACCGCTGCTTACACAAGTACACAAACACACACATTGAGACCGCTGCTTACACAAGTACACAAACACACACATTGAGACCGCTGCTTACACAAGTACACAAACACACACATTGAGACCGCTGCTTACACAAGTACACACCCTCAAAGCCCTTTAAGTAAGTAAGCATCAGTCAAAATGGCCTCCTTCTACTCACTCCACTGGTCTAAAACTCACAAATGTAATGTTAACCGTGTGTGTGTGTGTGTGTGTGTGTGTGTGTGCAGTGTTGTGCTCTTGCTCCTCCTGATGATCTGAATATGAGGATGGAGAATTTACTGGAGTCACTTCAACATCAGCAGCCCTGTGACAGCTCACCACCTCAACACATGCTGTATCCTCACAACAAACACAACAGTCTGTGTACACTGCTCATTGTGTGATTCCTTAACACTGTGTGTATCAGTTGTGTTGATGGAGTTTGTGTTCTCCTGTCTGATTTCACAGTCAACACTCAACAAACTGCCTCCTCAAGTGTTCTCTAACCTCTTACACTGGTGTTATTAACTTATGATGTAACTTTTCGAATATGACTCATGTTTTGATGTTATATATGAGTATATATTTAATAGTAATGTGACGTGTTCATTGTGTTTATGTAGTTTTCTTTTGTCAAATTTGTAAAATGAAATGTTGCAAAACGATGGATCGTCATGACGCGACAGTGACGTCAGCGCGCAACCGTGCGTCGCTGAAATCGCTCCGTGCGGAAACCGGCGGTGTGGAGGACACGCGTCACGTAAGCGGTTCTCTGTCAGACTGATGACGTTTCGAGTTTACACGCGTGTTTTATTCACTCGGACAGATGAGTTTAACCGATGATCGCTCGTGTCGCGTGTCAGGTGAGTTGATCCGGAGTCACACCGCATCACTATCACAGCTGTAACATCTGCATGTTTAATGACGTGCTCGTCTCGCGCTTCGTGTAGTTAGTGTGCAGTGTGTCATCAATCTAGTGTTGAGCTGCACATCTGAATTCATTCAGCGGCTCATTTCACTTGTGTTTAGCGCTACAGTGACAACACAACTGAGTTGAGTGTATTTGATATTTTGTGAAGCACTCGACTGTCATTTCATGGTGCTCGTGAATGTCTTAATTCATCGATTTCTCTCCGTGATGCACGTGAAAACAAACCAGTTGAGCGGCTCTTAAAGGGACAGTACACGCTTTACATGCGCTGTGAAGAATGTGTGAATTCTGATGATTCTCTGTACAAATACACAACTAGATTAACATGCTGAAGATCAGAACATACACGTCACGTGAGATCAATCTTTCTGTGTCTCTGAGCACACATGTGTGGAATCTAAATCTTCACTGTATCATCTGTGCTGTTTGTTTAGCACCGCTTCTGTTAAGGTCTCATTTAGGACCCAGAAAATCTACTTGAAATAAAAATGCACATTCAGTAGTTTCTTTATTCTTTCACGTTTGTCATATAAATCGAATTGATGTTTATCTGCAATGCCATAATAGTCGTCTCAGGAGTCATCAGTGGAGTGTGTTTGATCCTCCAGGAGTGTGAGCCGTACATCAGTGTACTCATGCATTGCTCTGACTAGTAACACAACTGGTGTTGACATGAGCTGTGTTCTGGTGTGAAGTATCTGCTGAGATGATGATGTCATCAGTTTGGAGAAACCAGAAGAACACTGAATCCCTCCGCTCTGTTCATATCATCCAGCTGTTGTGTGTGTGTTGTGTTACAGTGATCATGTTGAGCGTTTGGACCCTGATGATGATGATGCTGGTGACCCCGACGGCCCTCGCCTCAAACTCTGACACACATCACAGACACAAACATGACTCAAACCTGGAGATCTGTATCCTTACACAAACACAGATCAGATGTGTGTGTGTGTGTGTGTGTGTTGTCCTGAACGTGGTCTACAGATAAGCGTTTGTTTGAGACGAAGAGGAAAGATCAACTGAACGCTCTGAAGAATCTGGTGGAGCTGAACGACATCAACCAGCAGTACAAGATCATCGACATCATGCTGAAGGGACTCTTCAAGGTCCTCATCACACACACGTTCATTCTGACGGACAGCTGAAACACTCCCATCATCATCATCTGTGTGTGTTTGTGTAGGTGCTGGAGGACTCTCGAGCTGTTCTCATAGCTGCTCATCTACAACCGGACGATCCGTTCCCACAGGACCACAAAATCAAAGAAGGTGAGAGGACACAATACACACACTTGATCTGAGTTTACAGGAGTGGATTGTGTTTGTCAATATTGTCAAAACATTGTACATAAAGTAATGACATGAAATACACAATATTACAATAACAACAAACAGTTATTTGCTGCTAAGATAATAAGTGCTTAAAATAATGATATAAATATAAAAGAATTGTCTCTGTGTGTGTGTGTGTGTGTGTGTGTGTGTGTGCAGCGTACTCTCATGTGGTGGAGAACACGGCGTTCTTCGGTGACGTGGCTCTGAGGTTTCCTCGTATCGTTCATCATTATTTTGATGGTAATGCTGAATGGAACGGTCTGCTGCGCTGGGGTCTTTCCTTCTGTAACCAGACGGGGATTTTTACTGGAGGAGCACACCAACACGTCCTCACGCTGGTGAGACTGAGGCATTATGGGTAACACCTGGATGCTTTATTAATGAACATAGTGACGTGTGCGTGTCTGTTCAGATGTCACAGGAGCTGGGAATCACAGAGAAATCTCCAGACTTCATCAATCCCTACCGCACAGAGAGAGACGACGTATGTACACACACACAAACACACACACACACACACACACACTGATGCCCAAAACATGAGCACATGAGTTGAAAAATAACAGTAATATCTGATGGTATTCCTATAGACGTTTCATTTTAACAACTTACACAAACATTACTGCACATCCACACTTTTGTGAGGCCAACTGAACTTCCGGTAAACAAACAATATAGCAGTTGTAGATTATTTGTGATAACAAGCAAGAACCAAGAGGAAGATTACTGGGCTAAATTAATATTTCAAATAAAACTATGAGCTCAACCACTAGATGTCAGTGTGCCACACGCTTTCTTTATATGCCACCAAACTACTGGACCCATTTAACAAATTGTTTATTTGATAAAATAATTTGAGAATAAAATAATATGAATGAATATTAACCTAAAATATATATAATATAATTAGTTTTAGTGTCTATTATTAGACACTAGTCAAACACAAACTGGAAGTTAAGTGGAGGTCAGGTGTGCTTATCTGATGAAAAATCTTTAGAAAGTCACCAAAACTATGTGAATGAACTCTGAAATCTGCACAAAAAAACAATCTCATAATACTTTCATTTACATTCAGTCATTCAGCAGATATTTATCCTACAAATGAGTATTCTTTACTTGATCATCTTCACATCACGGCACTTTCATTCTCAATTCATATTCATGTAGTTTTAATAGCTGAGAGGATGTCAGTAGAACAGAGATGTAATGTTCTTTCTGTGATAAACGTGTGTGTGTGTGTCAGATGCTACACACGGCTGAGGCGTTCCAGAAGATTCTCCGTGAGGAGGACAAGAGGAGGAGGAAGGAAGAGAAGAGGAAGGAGATCAGGAAAGGACCTCGGATCTCTCGCTCAGAGTTATAGAGCCGAACATCTGATGTGATGTGATGTGATGTGGGTTTGAGCAGAAGAACACAACACACATCCAGTGTTCACACACACACACACACACAAAAATACACACACTTATCAAAGTTTACAGCTGCTCACAGTGACTTTCTGTGTGGATGTTTGTGTGTATTTACTGCTGTAGAGTTTAAGATCTAAATGTGACTGCACTGCCTTTATACAGGGTCAGTGGGCAGGGTCTGATGGGTGGGTGAGGTTGACGGGTGGGCAGGGTCTGATGGGTGGGTGAGGTTGACGGGTGGGCAGGGTCTGATGGGTGGGTGAGGTTGACGAGTGGGCAGGGTCTGATGGGTGGGTGAGGTTGACGAGTGGGCAGGGTCTGATGGGTGGGTGAGGTTGACGGGTGGGCAGGGTCTGATGGGTGGGTGAGGTTGACGGGTGGGCAGGGTCTGATGGGTGGGTGAGGTTGACGAGTGGGCAGGGTCTGATGGGTGGGTGAGGTTGACGGGTGGGCAGGGTCTGATGGGTGGGTGAGGTTGACGGGTGTGATGGGTTGGCGGGGTCAGGGTAGGGACTCTGTTTATCGGATTAATGATATTTTGGAAAGAGAAAACTAGAAACTGAAATAAGTTACAAATGTACTCAAATAGAAAGACTTTACATTTACAAATGTATGAAAGTGGAGTTTGTGTGTTTTGTAGAGTGATATGAGAATGGTTAATTTGTCTTCTGCTTTCATACAGTCTTTTATTTGTTAAAGTGTTTGTGTGTATATGAGGGAAGACAAGATGTGCGGATGGATTCACTTCACCTTCTGTTCTAATAAACTCCACGTGAGAATCCAGCAGCTGTGGATCTGAGCTCATCTGTCTCTTCTTTAATAGATCTTCATCAAATGAACATTCATAGAAATATCAGATTCGGGATTAAATACCTGAGTTTGTGCATTGTGTGCTCTATGCAAAAATAAAAGAATGTGCTCTACAGATCGCCTTGTTGACAGTTCGCTGTATGCACATTTGTAAAAGAGGTTACAATATTCAATTTCCTTGAGCAGATTGCTTTTTAAGCAAATTTGATTTTACGATCGTTTCTCAAAGTGCGTATGTGTGATTAATAGAACGAGCAAACGCTTGTTCTTCTCTCTATCAGATGTGAAATCACAAATGATCGTGAAATTGCACGCCGCATGGGCCCATGGGCACGGTATCTTTTGTGAACGGCAGCCAAATCGGCTTAAAGGCGGTGTCATATCAAAATCTCCCTCCCATGTTTTCTCCTACGAAGGTTAGGACTAGGTGTGGGGCGGGCTTTAGAGATAGGGACCAATCACAAAGCAGCATCTTAAGTGAATGAACCAATCAAAAGTAGGGGAGTCAAAATCTTAAAATCTCAACGGGAGTCAAAATTCGGTAAAAACTGCAGCTGGCGCGCGGAAGTTCCACCGCGTACTGAGTAAGTGTTCCATAAGAGAACTAAGCGGTTGCTTGGGGCCTCGCAGTCACTAGGGGGCCCTCAGGAGCACATGAAATTACCGTTTTTTTTGTGATATATTCACAACCCACTCCATCCAGGGTGTATCCTGACTTGATGCCCGATGACTCCTGAGATAGGCGCAGGCTCCCCGTGACCCGAGGTAGTTTGGATAAGCGGTAGAAAATGGAATGGAATGGAATATTCACAACCCACATCAATTTTCTCACACAGGGCCAAACCCACTATTGTTTCTGTGGTGTGTGTTAAAATTTGAGAAATTACTGACAAAACGCAACATTGAAATATGTGACATTTACTTTTATGCATTTGGCAGACGCTTTTATCAAAAGTGACTTTCATTGTATTATCCTATACATTTATACTTAGGTATATGCAATTCCCTGTGATCGAACCCACAACCTTGCTCTTACCACTGAGCTACAGGAAAACCCTCGAAAACTATTTTTATTTGGGATATGGTCAAAGGTAATTGTGTGATTGTAAATTGATTTATTGGTCATCGAGTAAATACACTAAAATAAAACAAAGATTCAAATAGACCCCAAATAAAATTCTGTCATTCACATGGTCACGAACAAACACTCCTCTGATTCCGGCATGAACATCGGTCTACTTCGGACCCCCCAGCTATAATGTACAAACATTAAACCCCTAACATTCCTCATCCCATTCACCACAATAAACATAGGTGTTACCTTTCCAATATTCCTACTCAAATGTTGCCCAGGACACGTCCACTATGCTGTATTCCCTTAACGTTTCCTTCAACACAACATCTACATGCGAGTCTGTGTGTCACAATATATTCCTGTCGCCCAGAAACAGACACCCCTCTCCGCGTGGAGATGGTGGTCTAGTGGGTTAAACCACTGAACTGGTAAATCAAAGGTTGCTGGTTCGATCCCAGCAGCCACCACCAGTGTGTCCTTGAGCAAGACACTTTACTCCATGTTGCTTCAGGGGGATTGTCCCTGTAATAAGTGCACTGTAAGTCGCTTTGGATAAAAGCGTCTGCCAAATGACTAAATGTAAATGTAACTCTTTCCTACTGGGCACCTTTATCCCTCTAACCGCACCCCTTCTCTTGGGCAACTCCCTTGGTCTTACCCACTACATCCCACTCCCTCAAAATGCATTGGGGACCCGACGATGAAAGTCCTCTACATAATTCGTCCCCCTAGCTGATCGTGGCAACCGTTAGGGATTTGAATGTTTACCAGCTGAACTTCTTGCAGATGTGAGGTAATAATTGGTGATCCAAGGAAAGAGCGTTTTTTACCCTACAGAGTTTCTTGCAACTAGGCCTAGGAGTTTGCCATACCCGTACCCCTGCAACCTCGCGGTCTGTCACCACCCCCTCAGTTGAGATGACATGGCCGGAACCTCACCTGGGTCTGGAAAAAGTTACACATAGACAGTTTTGCTTTCAGACCCGGTGTCTGTGACTGCCAAAAACACTTCTTAGAGCCTCCCCAAGTGTAGTTGCACTGATGATGATAACAATATCAGAGCATGCTACGCAGGTCCTAGTGCAGGCTCTGGTCCTGTCCAGACTGGACTACTGCAATGCGCTACTGGCTGGACTTCCAGCTTGCACAACCAAACCTCTACAGATGATCCAGAATGCTGTGGCAAGAGTTATCTTTAATGAACCGAAGAGAGCACACGTCACTCCTCTATTCATTAAGCTACATTGACTCCCTATAGTCGCTCGCATCAAATTCAAGACTCTGCTGCTGGCCTACAAGACCACCACTGGTTCGATACACCACCTTATCTTCACTCGCTACTGCAGACATATGTACCCGCCAGATCCCTACGCTCTGCAAACAAACAGCATATTGTGGTGCCATCCCAAAAAGATAAGAAAACCTCTCATGGACCTTCTCTGGATCTTTTCCACATCTGTGAAATGATCTGCCCGATGCTACAAGTTCAGCAGATTCTGTAGCCATCTTCAAGAATCGTCTGAAAACACATCTCTTCATCAACACCTCACCTATTAGTTCTGACTTCTATCTCTTTTCTACTCTTTCAAAAAAATAAATCCAATTTATCTCTGTATACTGTGGTGGGCTACATGAGACTAGTCTTATTGCACTTGTGCTTTTGTTGTCCTAATGTTGTCCCGATTGCTTCCATTGTTTACTCCATCTGGAAGTCGCTTTGGATATAAGAGTCTGCTAAATGACTATATGTATTAGATCGTCCAGGTACAAAAACACAGATTGGTACCGACGGTCTCCAAACACACCATCCATAAGTACCCGGCGCATCACATAGCCCAAATGAAATTCAATTAAATTCAAAGATCTGTTTTAGCCTGGTCTTTCTCAATCACCTTCACCTGACTATAACCACTGGCTAAATCCAGCGTGGAGAACCATTTTCCTCCTCAATCCGAGGGCGATGGAAAACCATCTTTCTTTGTCTTTGCATTCGACTGTCTATAGTCCACACACATTATCAGACCTCCATCCTCCTTTTGCACTAACACAATTGGAGATGGATAGATGCTACTACCCTCCATGATGACTTACTATCCAGCAGCTACTTAATATGAGCTCTCACCACCTTTACTGTGAGGGGTGAATCCGGCGATAGGGCTGGCGACCAGAGTCTCATCTAAAAGAGGTCTTAAACTTTTCCGGTGTTGTGCCGAAAAGTGACTCCTGCCAAATTATGACTCCCCCATTCCCCACTAACATTAGGTGTTAGGATTAGGTGTGGGGGAGGGGTTAGGATTAGCTAATCCATCCATCAAAATCAATGAGGGTAGTCTTAATCTGGTGGGGAGTCCAAATTCAGCACAACACCGGCACTGTGACTGATGTACTATGGCTTGCGGCGTTTGACTGCGAAAAAAAAGATTTATATAAAGAAAATATTACATTTAAAAAGCTTATTGAAATCAGTTCGCGTTCACAAGTTCGCCTGCCAATGGTATGAGAGGAACAAATGGCTGTCACTCTCAACCAAACAAACATTACCAACCAATCAGAATTAAAATGGGGCGGGTCTTGGTTGCCGGAGTGGAGAGTACGTTAGCAAGTGAACAGTGGGCAGGATCGAGAGTAAGTTTATAAAGCCTAAGAGGGCAGCTTTTAAGTCCATTATGACAAATTTTGTATCTTAAATACAATTGAATAAACTCCAAGAGAACGGAACTTCTTGATGGTCTCTCTTTATTACGTGCTCTTCTCTGCTTTTAACTCCACACAATGCATCACCTCCCCCTGTCAACAATTTGTAAATTTGTTTCGAACCCACTAGTGGCATCCGACATTTTCTGACTGTTTGGGAACACGAACATGAACATAGTACATCTATTTACATAGTTTGTTGGCGGAGGCAGTGCACTACAGGGAAAATAGCCACCACTCTTTAATGTAGATGTACGAGGACTTTGTCAGACGATGTTGCCGTATAATCAGGATAAAATGTGTTTTAAAAGTGACTCGTTGTTAACATGTAGTATCATGGGAAGTGTTTTTTATACTTGTTTCCTGTCTTGACACAGATACATAAAAAGATGTAAATGGAAACAGCTTTATTAGGTGTTCATTTGTATTACAGTATGTGACAGTTCAGATATAATATGGCTTAATAATAATAATAACGCATATTGTCGCTTTGTGTCGTAGTAAGTACAATTTTGACTGTATTATTTGTGTCACCTTGAAAAATTGCTCTTGAGAAATTTTATGTTATTGTCCCCCCTACTGATAAATGAGATTTATGCCCATGGATATGAATCAAACAAATGACAAGAGAAGCACTCACTGCCGACTCTGTGACCTTTGTGGCTTTAATATGAATTTATATGGTTTTCCTTTCACAGTTTGTTGTGCAAAATTTGCTAGAAGGAGTTTAAAAATAGAAAATAAATCTGCCACCACTAATCATTATAAAAATGAGTTAAAAAAGGTGAACATCTTTGATTTTTTGAGGGCTCATTCATGCTAACCTGCTTTGACCAGCTGTGATCTGTGTTGTAGATGTGACTTGTGCCATATCATCACCATTAATACCTATGAAACTAATGATTACATTATACTTTGCTTTAAAAAGGGGGATTTTTAATGTGTAATAAGGTTCCCCACTAGTGAGTGACTCTGCACAATGCAGACTTCTAGGTTTCCTGTTGAGTCACATTTTCCTTTTCTGCTTGTATCGGCTGTGGTGGAGCAGAACAATAATGTGCATCACTGATCACAGCAAAAACATCTCGACCTGCTCTCCACCCTCCTGCTATTATACATCCAGCAAATAAGTTAAGTTAAATCAATTGTCCTTAATGGGTTTAACCTGTTTGCTCAATATATTTACATTTACTTTACACAAATGTGAAAAAATAAAAGTAGTTTTAAATCTCTTTGAGTGTGTTTCTGTTGTTATGGCTATACACAACATCAGTACCAAATAACATTAATAACACAATAAATGAATACAGCAGAATGAAAGACGAAAGAGCTGAAATATTAAAACTGATGTTCTATTCATGTTTTCTTTTCATAACAGTTCAGAAACGACATCACATACTGAGCTGTGTGTGTGTTAGTGACCCTCATTTTATTACCCGGAGGGGAATTCACAACAACTTATGGGGTCTCGTGTCACAATATAAATCGTACAGAACAGTATTTTTTGAAAATCTAAAAATAAAAAATGTTTAGGGGTGGGGGATCAAATATTCAGTTTGGACAGTATAAAAAACATTATCTATACAGCAGTATTGCATACTTTGTATCTTCGAAGAGTATTTAGTTTGATCACATTTATAAAAGACAGATACAGCAGTACTATTATTTCCAGAGACAGATGAGCTGCTGAAGGTGCATTATCTCTACATAACTGTTACTATAAGTTTGTGTGGTTAATGTTATTGGACATACGAGCCGATTGCCTACAAAACACAAACATATGACTCAGTTTCACTATCCGGGTGCACGTGGTTCATGTCCGGCATCTTTTAGCATCTTGGGACCGCTTCATCTCCTCAACTCAACTTTATTTATATAGCGCTTTTTACAATTTTCATTGTTACAAAGCAGCTGTACATGAGACACATTTAATACAAGTATGAATTCTAAAGCAGCCCCCCCGGCCAGGCAGATAGTGCAAAACAATATGCAAACGGTGGTGAGGAACCCAAAACTCCCATCGAGAAAAAAAACCTCAGGGGAACCCAGGCCCAACCAGGGGATTCCAGTTCCCCTCTGGCAAAAGCTGCTGCCTCTGCACAAGTTCAACAGTGCTTGCAAAACAAGGCTTAATAAAAATATAAAAATTAAGGATTAAAGATTATCATTAACAATCTAATAGCATTTGAAATGTTGTAGGAAAAACAAAGTTGTCGCGTCCTTTATCCAGCTCTATCCTCTTAGCACTTGTCAGGTCACCGCTTCCCATTCTCAGCTCTGCCATCAGGTCTGGGCATGAACTGCATCCTGCGGTAACCTTGGAACAAAGAGACAAGACTGGCTGAGATTAGAGTACTGTTCTGCACTCTTTGATGCAACAAGTACATCATTTGTTGTTGGATGTGTTCCTGGTTCCGGTTGATCTAAATAATGCAGCCTAAATCCTCTGAGGATTAATATTATGGAGGTATAGTGTATGCAAGATTAAAAAGATGAGTCTTTAGTCTAGATTTAAACTGACAGAGTGTGTCTGCCTCCCGGACCGTGCAGGGAAGAATATTCCAAAGTTTAGGCACTAGATAAGAAAAGGATTCTTCTTAACGTACATTTGTCTGTTCAGTTTGTTTTAAAATGTATTTTGTAGAACAACTCAAAATGTTGAAAAGCAATATAACCTAAGTTCAAATTTAATAAAGATGAATTTAAATACATTGTAAATGTTTGTTAATGTGTATAGTAAAGATAAACAGAGTAGTATAGCATACAAATTAGAATCTGAACGAATGAATCGATTGACTGAATAAATCAGTGACTGACTTCTATGATCTTGCCTCCAAATACTGGCGGTTTCTTTTCATTGAGAAAGAATGTTTTTGACACTTAGTGTCAGTGTCACAGTCACTGAAGCATCACAAATGTTACAAACGCTGAAGAAACAGAGCGGAAACGTCTGACAAAACACCGAAAGAGTAAACTAAGTTTAAGTCACAGCTCGACACTGACAGTCTCACAACAAGCGACTGAAGGATTTACACAGAAATATCTGATTATGATCTCAGTAGTAATGTCACTTCTGACCCTAATTCTGAGAGAGCTTTCTCATCGTGAGGTGAGGTGAGGTGAGGTGAGGTTTGAGAGAAGGAGGGGACACAGCTTCATCCAGTCTGCATCATCAGTACAAGACATTATGAACGCCCCCACAGTACTGTACAGACCACAGCCGGTGGACATCTACTGAAACTGAGATCATTCACTCATGCAGAAGACATCCGCTGTGAACACATCACAGGTAACACTCAAGCATCCCTCCATTCACATCAATACTTTTCTAACTTGAATGCATTTTTGTTCTGAAGTCATTTATGTGTCAGGTCAGTGATTACATAAATAAACTTTATATACTGTGGTAGTCGAGAACAGATTTCTTGCTCTTCTGTTTATTGTTGTCCTGATGTTGTTCATATTGTTTACCTCATTGGTAAATGTCTTTGGATATCAGCGTCTGCTCAATGACTCAGTGTAAATGTAACTCGTATCTTGTCTCTACTTCTCTAATGATGAATTATATGAATGACGTGTAAGAAGAATGTGTCAATATGATCAGAAACTATAAAGAGTTAATGTTGACATTTGAGCTAAAAATTAAAGAGATATTTATTTGACTGGTTTAATGTAAAGCTCACACAGTGAACGTGTGAGTGTGATGTTTAGAGAGATTTCTCTCTGTGTTTCACATGTCTTTAGTGAAGACTTCATTCAGACACTTTATTTAAAAACACTCGTGCATGTGTGTGTTCTGTCTGTTAACAGCTGAAAGATGTCTGACATCAGTGTGATGTGTTCAGAGATTCAGACGTCAGCGGGGTTTGTGTATGTGCTTCTGACCAGTGTGGATTCTGACTGTGAACAGTCCTGGTTAACTAAGGTGTGTGTGTTTGTGTGTTCCTGTGCTCAAAGTCACAGTTATAAGTGTGTAATTGTGGTTTTGAACAGGACGGGGTCGTGATAGCAGATCCATCAGCTCACAGATGGATTGAACCTGTGACGTCTGTTTCATCTGACAGACTCATCACATCTCACTGTGTGGATGAACTTCATCATGACATCATCTGTCATTCATCTGGAGTAAATCACTGCACACACACACACACACACACACACAAACTGAGACACACCAACTAATGCATGAATATAAACAAAATGATGTTTTCTTCTCATTGCAGCTCACGCACAAGACAACATACAGAGGTGTGTGTGTTTCTGTGTGTGTCTTCATCTCTCAGTGTTATTCAGTTTGTGTACATGGTAAGGGAGTGGTTAGTAATAAGAAATCTAAACACAAGTGTGGCGGGAATGACTGAAGGGTAAACCACAATCTGTTGTTTTGTGTGTATTCATGAGTCACATATGCTTTACATGTCACTTTCACTTCCTTCCTATCTTTGTGTGCGAGTGAGAGTGTGTGTCTGTTTGTCTTTGCTTTTTACTTTGATTAAAATGTAATGACTTGTGATTTGTTGTGTGTTTAGTGTGGAATGAGACTCTTGGAACACAAAATCCTGGTGAGTTCTGTCTCATCTGTATGACAGAGACTCACAAACACAAGTCAATAACATAAGTCATGTGATAAAACACTTTTGTTAATATGTACAATGTCTGTTTATGTTTTTTTATTTAATTTGAAGAAGATTTGAAGGAAATGACATCATCATCGTCTCAGGTAAAAACACACAACTCAACTCAACTTTATTTTTACAATTTTTATTGTTTCAAGGCAGCTGTACATTAGACATATTGATCATAAGCTAAACAACTAAAGTCATATACCTGTAAAAACATAAAAAATTTGAAAACACAGAAGACAGACACACCCACATACAAACACTCCACACACACAAAATGCACACATACTAACACAGGTACACATATACACACACACAGTGTAAGCACACATTTAAGAAACACAGAGAGAATCACAGCTCAAATATTACACAGACTATACATTTCTCTATGCATTATTAATTATGTATAACTTCTGAATTGTAAAAAAATCTAAAACAATCACTACATGAATGTCTGACGTGTTTAAATCATTATTAATGCTATAAAAACTAAATCTGATGTATTTTGTGTTATTGTTTGTGTAGATGTGTTGCTCTGGATGCTGGCTGCTCTTCTTTGCGTCGTTGGCTTCATTGTTGTGCTGTTGGTCAGTTTCATCATTCTAAAGTGAGTGACAGAGAAAAACCTCTTATCATTTCTGTCTGAGACTTTATATCTGTGTTAATCCAGTGCTGTGTGTCGTTGTGTAGTCAGAGGTTTCATCTCTCGCTGCACAAACACCATCTGTCCAGGACGATTTTCCAGGATCTGAAAGAAAAAAAATCCCTACTCCTTTCTCTCTCTCTCTTTCTCTCTCTCTCTCTGTGTCTCACTCTCTCTCTCAAACTCTCTCTCTCCCTCTCCCCTAAAAGTGTCTGATAAATGACTAAATGTAAATATATCTCTGGGCTTTGATTCAGCGAGCTGTTGAATCTGCTGAGGCTGAATCTACGCCGGACGAATGTGAACTCATGAACAGGAGCTGATGATGAAGATGATGATGAAGATTATGATGTAGATGATGATGATGATGATGATGATGATGTTTAAATGGAGTTAAACTCAGGGATCCAAAATCAAAGAGTTTTTAATGTTGTAATGTTCTAACAGTCATGTGGCCCATTTTTTATCTTTATTATTGGTGTCAGGTATGTGGTGCAAGTATTAACTAGATGACTCGCGAGCACATATTTTGTTCTGTCATTCTGTTTGTTTTGTACAATTTTCACTAAAATGGACATATACTTGTTTTTACAATATTTAAGATATGCATTATATAGATATATATTAAATTATCACCTTAAACATGTACTGTATCAATAAATAGTGAATTCAGAAATAATACATTTTTATACAGCTGTATTTTATGTAACTTAGTTTTTTATTACATTTAACTCAACATATCGCTGATTTCATTGTGTCATCACTTCATCTCTATATCTTTCATCATTCTTAAGTAACACACAGACAGACAGACAGACAGACAGACGTGAGATCTTGTGATCTGTAGAATCTAGTATTTTCAGAACAGGCGTAACACAGCGTTTGTATTTATGTCAAAGTTTATTATTTAAGCCCATTTGGATGCAGAATAAGATTGCAAGATACATGAGCACACACAGTCAGTTTAATACTGCAGGTACTTTTAAAATAAAATCATATTATAAAGTAAATATTTGCTCAATTACGATATTTGATGAATCAGCGCAATATGTCTGTTATTACAGTTTTTCTCATCTGCTAAGACACGCTCAGGGAAACTGGGATCCACATCATCACATTCTTAGCACAGCAGAAATCTTCTCTTTCAAATGCCTTAACACTTTTTCATTTGTTTCACACAGTTTTCAGACCCTTTGTCAAAACAGTAACCACAGATCTCATTGAAAGATCCCAAACTCCACTTGATTCACTGTGTTGAACAAAAGGAAAACATCTATTCACAGCTGATAGAAAGCACTTGAATAATTATGAATCTCCAATGCACCTGTGTGAAACTTGTCTGCACAACTCAGCAATCAATCCTCATCCCTCTACAAAAGATGCCACCTCTATATTGCTTTTTTGCAAGCATGGATCAAAGAGGCCATAGGCACAGAAGGAGAGTAAGAGGCCGTGGCAGAGGGCCTGAGGAAGAGGAGCTCGTGTGCGTGGTGGAGGAGCTGCAGCAGCAAGAGGACAAAATCAAGGTCAAGTTTCAAATGAAATTCGGGCAACAATTATTGACCATGTCATCAATCATGGCTTGTCTTTTAGAGAGGCTGGACAAAGAGTCCAGTCCATTCTGAGTCGGAGCACTGTGGCATCTATTGTCAGGCTTCTTCGGAATGAGAACAGGTAATTCACAGTGTTTTCAGTACAGTCAATACAGAACGCCTCATCACATTTCTTGATGCATTGAAAGAAATACTGATTCCACCCGAAGAGAGAGAGCTGTTGAGGCCTGGCATGAGTCTGTATTTCATCATTTGGGCGAGAGTGGTTGCTTTCCACCACACTCGCCTTGTGAATGAATGGTTTGCAGCACAGCCTCGTATTATGATGCAATTCCTCCCTGCATACTCGCCTTTTCTGTAGCTCAGTGGTAAGAGCATAACGTTAACAATGCAAGGTTGTGGGTTCGATCCCAGGAGATTGCAAATACCTTTGTAAAATGTATAGGATAAAGCAATGTAAGTCGCTTTGGATAAAAGCATCTGCCAAATGCCTATATGTAAATGTAAACCCAATCGAGGAGTTCTTCTCTGCTTGGAGGTGGAAGGTGTATGATCACCGGCCATATGAGCACATGCCCCTCCTGGAGGCAATGAATGCTCGTGCCTGGCAGTGGGTGCAGAGGACTGCCAGGGATGGATACGCCATGAAAGGAGGTTTTTCCCTCTGTGTATTGCAAGGGAAAACATTCAATGCGATGTTGATGAGAACCTGTGGCATAATCGTCAAGAACGAATGGACTAAATGTGAAAGATAAAATTTATATATATATATATTTTTAAAGGTATTTCCACCCATAAGTTTCCTTTGGTAGCTTTTTTTTCCAGTTTCCATTTGAGTTTGTGAAGTATCATATTTCATATTGATGCCTGTATTTTGTGGTCCATCGTGTAATGATTGATTGAAAGAATAAATTAATTTGACAACAAGTTGTGGTGTTTGATGGAAATATTTGCTTATGTTGCATGTTTTTAATGCATTTTTGAAAATGTGATGTCAGAGTGGGCAAATGTGTTTGAGCAATCGAGAAAAACTGTAAACATCTACACAACTCATTGAATCACATCACATGAAGAAATTCAATCACCCTCATAAATATCGACACTGTCACTGATAGAAGATATCATTTATCTCATAGAAAGATATCATTTATCTCATAGAAAGATATCATTTATCTCATAGAAAGATATCATTTATCTCATGGAAAGATATCATTTATCTCATGGAAAGATATCATTTATCTCATAGAAAGATATCATTTATCTCATAGAAAGATATCATTTATCTCATAGAAAGATATCATTTATCTCATAGAAAGATATCATTTATCTCATGGAAAGATAACATTTATCTCATGGAAAGATATCATTTATCTCATAGAAAGATATCATTTATCTCATAGAAAGATATAATTTATCTCATAGAAAGATATCATTTATCTCATAGAAAGATATCATTTATCTCATAGAAAGATATCATTTATCTCATGGAAAGATATCATTTATCTCATGGAAAGATATCATTTATCTCATAGAAAGATATCATTTATCTCATGGAAAGATATCATTTATCTCATGGAAAGATATCATTTATCTCATAGAAAGATATCATTTATCTCATAGAAAGATATCATTTATCTCATAGAAAGATATCATTTATCTCATGGAAAGATATCATTTATCTCATAGAAAGATATCATTTATCTCATGGAAAGATATCATTTATCTCATGGAAAGATATCATTTATCTCATGGAAAGATATCATTTATCTCATAGAAAGATATCATTTATCTCATAGAAAGATATCATTTATCTCATGGAAAGATATCATTTATCTAATAGAAAGATATCATTTATCTCATGGAAAGATATCATTTATCTCATAGAAAGATATCATTTATCTCATAGAAAGATATCATTTATCTCATAGAAAGATATCATTTATCTCATGGAAAGATATCATTTATCTCATAGAAAGATATCATTTATCTCATGGAAAGATATCATTTATCTCATAGAAAGATATCATTTATCTCATAGAAAGATATCATTTATCTCATAGAAAGATATCATTTATCTCATAGAAAGATATCATTTATCTCATGGAAAGATATCATTTATCTAATAGAAAGATATCATTTATCTCATGGAAAGATATCATTTATCTCATAGAAAGATATCATTTATCTCATAGAAAGATATCATTTATCTCATAGAAAGATATCATTTATCTCATGGAAAGATATCATTTATCTCATAGAAAGATATCATTTATCTCATGGAAAGATATCATTTATCTCATAGAAAGATATCATTTATCTCATAGAAACATATCATTTATCTCATAGAAAGATATCATTTATCTCATGGAAAGATATCATTTATCTCATAGAAACATATCATTTATCTCATAGAAAGATATCATTTATCTCATAGAAAGATATCATTTATCTCATGGAAAGATATCATTTATCTCATAGAAACATATCATTTATCTCATAGAAAGATATCATTTATCTCATGGAAAGATATCATTTATCTCATAGAAAGATATCATTTATCTCATGGAAAGATATCATTTATCTCATGGAAAGATATCATTTATCTCATAGAAAGATATCATTTATCTCATAGAAACATATCATTTATCTCATAGAAAGATATCATTTATCTCATGGAAAGATATCATTTATCTCATAGAAAGATATCATTTATCTCATGGAAAGATATCATTTATCTCATGGAAAGATATCATTTATCTCATGGAAAGATATCATTTATCTCATAGAAAGATATCATTTATCTCATAGAAAGATATCATTTATCTCATAGAAAGATATCATTTATCTAATAGAAAGATATCATTTATCTCATGGAAAGATATCATTTATCTCATAGAAAGATATCGTCTCGGGTTACGTCTGTAACCCTTGTTCCCTGAGAAGGGAACGAGACACTGCGTCGCCATGGCAACGCTTTGGGGAACGCCTCAGCGTGACCAGCTCTGAGCACGTGTGTCAACATCGTCCAGTAGTGAAACGATACGTCATGGATGACGTATGGACCAGGAGGTATAAAACGACATCCGAAACAGTCAACTTCAGCTCGAAAAACTTCGAAGCAAGAGGCTAACAGGGATGTAGGGAGTATGGCAAGGTGACGCAGTCTCTCGTTCCCTTCTCAGGGAACAAGGGTTACAGACGTAACCCGAGATGTTCCCTTTCGAGGGAACTCGCACTGTGTCGCCATGGCAACGCTTTGGGGAAGGAAATACCCAAACCGCCATACGCCCAAATGCCTGTCTGTGTGTACAAAAATGTCACGTGGAAGACACAAGCACCTGGGCTCCCGGGGTGAGATTCATGTCCAAACTATAGAATCTCACGAATGTGAGCGGAGAGGACCAGCCTGCCGCATCACACACGTCCCGCATAGACGCCCCCGACCTTAAGGCTACGGAGGCCCCCATACCCCTAGTAGAATGAGCTCTGACATCCAAAGGCGGTGGTCTGCCAGAGGCCTCATAGGCCGGAGAGATAGTCTCAACTATCCATCTGCTAATGGATTGCTTGGTTGCCGAAAGACCTTTCTTCGGTGAACCAAAACATACGAAGAGCTGCTGCGCTTTCCTCCAAGCCGCAGTTCTGTGTACATACGAGTCCAGTGCTCGCACTGGGCACTACAAATTTAACCTTTCCTGGTCCTTGCTCCTGAAAGGTGGAGGACAGAATGCTTGCAAGGTAATGGGTCTCGGTACATCATCCATAACCTTAGGCACGTATCCTGCCCGGGGGAAAAGGAACGCCTTAACCAAACTAAATTCAAGCCACGTAGGGGAAACCGACAGGGCCTGAAGATCTCCCACTCTCTTGAGAGAAGTAATAGCCATCAGGAAGACTGTCTTAAGAGTGAGAAACTTAAGAGCAACTGAATGGATGAAAATTCCCGGACAAGCGCTTAGTTGAAAAACTCATGCTTTGTGTAATTCCCTGTCTAACTTGTTCAAACATAGCTCTTTTAAAATTTGCTTTTAATTTAGCAGAGCTGTGGAATTGATATTTCTTTCTCTACCGTTCTCTTCCCAGGTAGGTACCCTAGTGTAGCTCACAGGCCTCAACCTGCGAGCACCATGAAGAAACTGTAGAACCAAGGGGTCTCTACCAACAGGTATGCCCCCTAGCCGAACATGAAAGGCAGAAATGGCTGCCATATACACCTTTAAAGTAGATGGGGATAAGTCCGCAGCAAAGGGATCTTGTAAGAACTCAAGCACTGTAGAAACTGGGCAGTTACAGGGTCCAAACGGTGAGCTGAACACCAAGTAGTGACGACTCCCCACTTCAAGGCATAAAGCTTCCTTGTAGAAGGAGCTCTGGAATTAAGTATGGTCTCCACAGCCTCAGCTGAGAGACCAGTGTCTAGAAGGCTAGCCCTCTCAGAGGCCAAACCCATAGTTTCCATAACTCCGGGCGTGGGTAATGTATCTGACCCTCCGCTTGAGAAAGGAGGTACCTCCTCAAAGGAATCTCCCATGGAGAGTTATCCAACAGGTCTAAGATGTCTGAGAACCACACTCAGGCCGGCCAGAACGGGGCTACCAACAGTAGGTGAACTCCGTCTCTGTGCACCCTTTCCAGAACTCCCGGGAGTAGAGCGATCGGGGGAAAGGCGTACAGGTGAAGCCTCGGCCACACCTGTGCCATACTTACCTGAGTCGCGAACAGATTTACCTCTGCCCTGCAAAACCTCATCCAAATCTGCTCCACCACCTTGGGTGGAGTCTCCATTCCCCCGGCCTCAGCCCCTGCCTCGACAGGATGTCTGCTCCTCGGTTCAG
Organism: Triplophysa dalaica; assembly: GCF_015846415.1. Taxonomy (NCBI): domain Eukaryota; kingdom Metazoa; phylum Chordata; class Actinopteri; order Cypriniformes; family Nemacheilidae; genus Triplophysa; species Triplophysa dalaica. Next base: position 730,082 of record NC_079548.1, on the reverse strand, counting down.
GTGACAGGGGATATAGACTGCCCTCAAGGAGAGCAGCTCCCCCTGAGACCAAAGGAGGATCTGATGTGCCAACTTGTATAGTTGCCGTGACCGCAGACCCCCCTGGTGATTTATGTATGAGACCACAGCTGTGTTGTCTGTCCTGACAAGCACATGTTGGTCTCTGAGTTGTGGGAGAAAGTATGTCAACGCCAGAGACACTGCCATCATCTCTAGGCAATTTATGTGCCAAGATCGAAATTGGCTCTCCCATCGGTTTTGGCCCCATTGGCCTTCCACAACAGCTCCCCAACCTGTGAGTGAAGCATCGGTTGTCAGTGCAACGCGCCGACAACTGCTTCCCAACACTGGTCCTTGGGAAACGAACCAAGGTTCTTTCCACATTCTCAACGTGTGCAGGCATCTGCGTGTCACCTTGATAATGCGCAACTGGTTGCCCCTCGGGGAAAACCCTTTGGTTTTGAGCCAACACTGTAGAGGTCTCATATACAGCAGGCCGACAGGAATGATGTTGGACGCAGCTGCCATGAGTCCCAACAGCCTCTGAAAAAGCTTTACCGTCAGTGATTGGCCTAGCTTTATTCTGCAAACGGCTGACAGGATTGCAACAATACGAGCAGGCGCGAGCCGCGCCTGCATCGTGATGGAATCCCATATTACTCCTAAAAAGTGGTTCTCTGTACTGGAGAAAGCACACTTTTCTTGGTATTCAGCCTCAGCCCTAGCTCCTCCATATGTGCGAGAACAACATCTCGATGTTGAACCGACAGATGTGATTTTGCTAGAACTTCTTGTTCCATCACCAGAGTCTACTCAGGGCACACCTCGGTGTACAAAACCCTGTTGAAGCGGTGTGGGCGGATTTGAAATTGGATCCGGTAACCCTGCTTTACCGTGCGCAGGACCCATTGTGACACATTTGGTAGACTTTTCCAGGCTACCAAATGGTCAACTAAGGGGACTAGCCTCTCGGGGCCAGCCTCTGGTGATATTATTACGGGAAACGCAACGGCTCGGCAAACCTCGATTGGCAGAGCCGGCTGAACCCTCTGGGGACACCGAGGAGGAACGGGCACCGTATAATGAGGTGCGAGCGCACGCTCCTCGGGGGAAAAGGGCTGTCAGGACTTTTTCTTGTTTTCCCCTTTCCTCGCCTGAATGACTGCCCTCAGGTCAGTCCTAGGTATGTAAGGCTGCGGGTGAAATTTTCTTCCTGAACCCCCATCCTTCTGGGGTGGGGCTCGGGAAGCAACACTCTGCTTCTGACGCTCACGATAGCTAGTGGACGCCTGTGGCTGTTCTCGCCCCGCCGCCTGGGGAGTTTGTCCGCGGCGGGGGAGATAAAGTTTAAATGCCGCAGCCTGTTTCTTAGCCTCCTCGAACCTTTCAACAACGGTGTCTACAGCGTTGCCGAAAAGGCCAGTAGAGGACAATGGGGCGTCCAGAAGAAATGACTTGTCAGATGGTTTCATGTCTGACAGGTTCAACCATAAATGCCTCTCAGTGGCTACCATAGCGCCCATGGAGCGGCCCAAAGAACGGGCAGCCTCACGAGTAGGGACGGAGAGAAACATCCATAGCATGACGGACGGGTTGTAAAACATCCGCCGCCACCACTCCCGTGTCGAAAAGAAAGGGAGTTTGCCTCGTTTGGGCTGTGTTCTATGCTTAAGACATCGCTCGTCCATCTTATTCTCAGGACGAGCGTTCGGTTTATCTTGTGGCCAGTCTATTGTCAGTTGGGTTACCGCAGCTGTCATGACTTCCACCAGATCGGCGTGTACCAAAGCAGCAAGAGGGGGAACATAATCTAACTCTCCTGCTTCGATACTAGTTATGTCTACATCCTCAGATGCAGAACATTGCCGAACCGGACTCCCTCTATGAGCGGGAGAAACCGCAGTGCGTGCTCCCGACTCAGCAGAGAGAGAGGTGGAAGCTACGGAGGGTAAAGAGAAGCCGGAGCATGTGTCTTCAGCCTCCCTGACGTCCTTCTGTGAGCCCCACGAGTGAATATTCCGCTCGGCCTCGGCAGAAGCGGGACCATCACCACGCGGAGCTCGCACCTGGCCGTGCTTATCAAATAGTGCTGAACGGGAACGGAGCGTACGCTGTGGTAAAAGTCCACAGGCTTCACAGTCAGCTCCCTCGAGCGCTGACTGTGCATGCTCCGCTCCCAGACAGACTACACAGAGATCATGCGTATCATTGCTCGTGATAAAACGCGAACAAGGAGGAGCACAATGTCTGAAACTTTTCTCTGACATGTTAGCAAACTGGCTAACCAAACACACTTCTTTTACAGAACACACTCACGCTTCTTTTAACTAGACAAACACACACTACACACAGAGCCGTTGCTGAGAAGAAAAGAGCTGAAGTTGACTGTTTCGGATGTCGTTTTATACCTCCTGGTCCATACGTCATCCATGACGTATCGTTTCACTGCTGGACGATGTTGACACACGTGCTCAGAGCTGGTCACGCTGAGGCGTTCCTCAAAGCGTTGCCATGGCGACGCAGTGCGAGTTCCCTCGAAAGGGAACATTTGATATTTTACGCTCTGTGTCGAAGTGAAGCACGTGTTGTGCAGTGAGTGTCCGACAGGTGGCGGCAGATCACTGCTGATGACGTCTGATATGTCCGCGCATGCGCATATCGTGACTGATCCACACGCCGGAAGTCAACACAAACACGGAGGTCATGTCGGGTAAATAAACATTCATATTTTACTGTATTTTACACAGTTTTTCAGTGAGTTGCGTGATAGTGATCTGATTTTATTATGTTTGTGTCTGTTTATCAACAGCTGACAAAATATTTACGTACATGTTTATAAATTTATTCTGTAAAGTCTTCCTGTGGCCTTTATAGTTGATATATTAAACGTTAGTGTACATTTGTTTGTGCTATAACAGAAAGATCGCATGAGTGCTTCTTATGTGTTTGTGTGTTTGTACTTGAATGACCCTGTAGTGTAAGTTACAATGTAGTCAATTGTAGTTTTCTGTCATATATTTTAGTAATGATTAACTTTGTTAATGTGTAATGGGGTATTCTGTAGTATTATCTAAAGAGAATTGATGAACTTTAAACATAAATACTGCAGTATAACTGTAATATTCAAATTTACATTATCTAGACAGTTTACCACAGTAAATACTGAAGTATTGTAACATTTTAAAGCTTTTATTAAGATGTAATACTTTACATTATTACATTTATTTATTAGTTAGATATTATTTATTAGAATGATCTTATAAACACCATGAAGTGTGCTGTGTTTTAACTTAATGTGTTTTTCTCTCTTTCTTGTCTGCTCCTGTAAAGCTGCTTTGGAACAATGCACATTGTGAAAAGCACTATATAAATAAACTTGAGTTGAAACTTGAATTAATAATACTGGTTGTTAGGCATCGGTCTGAGGAAGATTTTGACCTCTTGCTCTCTTTTGCAGATCAGTCGAGCAGGGCCGAGGAGGAGAGAGAGAGTGACGGGGAGGAGCTGAGACTCGTCCTGATTGGTCGAACGGGTTCCGGCAAAAGTGCCTCAGGAAACACCATCTTAGGAGGCCGTCACTTCCTGTCGGCTCTGAGAGCGGCTTCAGTGACGCACGTGTGCGAGCGGAGCGGGGTGGCGTGTGACGGCCGCAGGTGGAGGAGGGTGACGGTGGTGGACATGCCGGGATTCGGTGACACTGGACTGGACACCAGTCACGTTCACTCTGAGATCGCCAAGTGCATCGCTCTGACCGCTCCCGGCCCGCACGCGTTCCTGCTCGTCATCCCTTTGGGTCGCTACACGGAGGCAGAGGACCGGGCCGTGGAGGAGATGATCCGTGTGTTCGGCGAGGAGGCTCTTCATAGTCACACAGTGGTTCTGTTCACACGAGGAGATGAACTGGAGGACGGAGGAATGGAACGGTTCCTGAATGAATGCGTTCCAGATCGTCTGACGGTTCTGCTGCAGAGATGCGGCGGCCGCTATCACGTCTTCAACAACAGAGAACCGGAGAACAGAACGCAGGTGAGGGAGCTACAGCAGACGGTGGAGAGGATGCTGGAGGTCACAGGACACAGGTGCTACAGCAGCGAGGTGTTCCTGCAGGCGGAGCAGGCCATACGAGATGAGCAGCGCCGGATGAGTCAGGAGGGGACGGAGCTCTGCAGGCTGCGGCGGGTCAGCAGACGTCAGACCCTGCGCTCCGCTCTGAGCTGCTTCAGAACAGAAGCCGCTCTCTCGGGGAAAGTTCTGGAGCGTGTGAAGGTGCTGGTCGCCGCAGGAGCAACAGGAATGGCAGTGGGGGCTGTGTTTGGAGCCGCGGCTCCTCTGGCTCTGGCAGCGGGGGCCTCTGTGATGAGCGGATCTGTGGCAGCGGGCGGAGCAATAGTTGCTGTGGCTTCTGGAAAGACAGCATTGGCTCTGGGAGCAGCCAAAGGTGGGGTGTTGGGGGGTTCGGTGGGTGCGCTGGCCGGGGCGGAGGCTTCGGGACCGCAGGCGGCTGCTTTAGAAGTGCTGCAGCGGGTTGGAGTGATGGGTGTGTCAGTGGTGGGTGTGGCTGCAGGAGTTGGAGGGGCTGTTGGAGCGGGTGCAGCAATAGGGGCGGTGCTTGCGGGAGGAGCTGAATCGGCAGCAGGAGGGGTCGGTGCCACTATGACTGCACCTGGAGCGCTGGACGCCACTGCACGGATCCTGACGGCCCTGACTGAGATGGGACGAGCGGCGGTTGGTGTTGTGCTCGCTGGAGGGCTGGTGGTGAAGGTGGTAAAGGAAAAGATTCGATCTGGTCATGGAAACAGCCACACTGAACGAAACTCCTACGAGGTCTACTGGAATAAATAAAAGAACCAGAATGTGATGTTTTCTTTTGTGTTCCACTGCAGAAAGACACCAGAGAGAATACATGATGACAGATGATTTTTACAGATTTTGTCGTTTTGTTTGTACAGGTTTGTTTGGTTTTGTGAAAGCTTGCTTGAGAAGATTTCATTAAAATGTGTTTGTTTATCTTCTAACGCAAATTAAATACGTTACACCTTCAAACCAGACTGAAGTTTGACTGACTTTAATTTGAATTATGAGTTAATTTCGCTCAAAAACATCTTTTGCTATAACATTGGTTAAAACAATAATTATATGATGTTACATGTTAAATTTTCTCTTTATTTTCAAGGTACTTTATTGGCATGATTGCGTGTTCTTGCAATTTCCCAAAGCATTGAACGTATAACAAAAGCCCATATTGATTGGATAGCATCTTGCAGTTGATAGAGATTTGTGGGATGCACGAAGCTCACGTTCCACCACATCCCAAAGATGCTCTATTGGGTTGAGATCTGGTGACTGTGGGGGCCATTTTTAGTACAGTGAACTCATTGTCATGTTCAATAAAAAAACAATTTGAAATGATTGGAGCTTTGTGACATGGTGCATTATCCTGCTGGAAGTAGTCATCAGAGGATGGGAACATGGTGGTCATAAAGGGATGGACATGGTCAGAAACAATGCTCAGGTAGGCCGTGGCATTTAAACGATGCCCAATTGGCACTAAGGGGCCTAAAGTGTGCCAAGAAAACATCCCCCACACCATTACACCACCACCATAATTACATTAATGAGAAATTGAACAAGTGTTCCTAATAATCCTTTAGGTGAGTGTACAGCAGTTTGTCTGGTATTTGTAAGGATATTAAACAATCAATGTCAATTATATAAAACATTTTTTTAAAAGTCCATGAAAAAAGTAGTTGTATCTATGTAGAACACAGGGTATGTCTCCAGAAATTCGTATCAAGACTGGATTAAATTCTTGAAGTGTTTTATTCGATCAACAAAGAGGTAAACAATTCAAAAGAAATAATCACAAAAATGATCAATCAACAGTCACAACAGTGTCACGGTATGGGACTCATGGATTAGATATCACCTCCCTCAGACATAACTGTGGAATTATGAAAAAAACTCAACTGTGTCATAGTGTGGGACTCATGGATTAGATATCACCTCCCTCAGACGTTATGAAACGTCTTGAAGCACTCAATATGCATTGGCCTGGCACACTTTTCACAACCAAATGATGTGCGACCATCACAGACACAACAATCAATGGAAAACAAAATGAACACATAGACAATGATTTCACTTTTGTATAGCTTCTGGAACATATTTGCAGGTGTTTTAAAAAACATTGTGATTAAAAACAAATCTTCATATAATCTGCCCACCTGTGTTTAACGGCCAGTGAGCAACACTATCAAACCTGGGAATATGAGTCACAGCAGCTGACATTGAGCTTTTGGTGCAGTACCAAATTTTTACAGGAGACTTTGGAAACTACTTGCTGAAATCCAAAGAGATCATAATCACCATTCATGACATGGTGTTCCACCTATGTGGAATGATCTGCCCGCTGCTACAAGATCTGCAGATTCTGTAGCCATCTTTAATAAACGTCTGAAAACACATCTCTTCCGTCAACATCTGATCTGTTCTGACTCTATTTTCTTCTCTACTCTTATCTTCTCTACTCTAAAAAAAAAAAAAGTATGAATGAATGGTTCTGTATACTGTGTTAGGCTATATGAGACCAGTATTCTTTTTGATTGCACTTATGCTTTTGTTGTACTTGTGCTGTCCTAATTGCTTCCATTACCTACCCAACCTGTAAGTCGCTTTTAGCGTCTGCTAAATGACTAATTGTAAATGTAAATGACATCTCTGTGGAACATCCAACTGTTGACCACATGACTGTGGAGAGTCAAGGCATAAATTGGCCAGCACCACTTTTTTGATGTCATTGTGCTGTGGTAACGGGACACCTGAAGATCATGTAGATCTACTCCTCCCATTCGCTGGTTGTAAGAATAGATTTTTTGAGGTTGCTGGAGGTAGTCATATGCCTTTCTTTCTTTGTTCCATCTCCTAACTCAGTGTAGACATTTTCCACATTGCTTCCAACAGGTACCACACTGTTAACCCTTCACCTCACCAGAAGCTTTTTTCCTTCAGACAGAACTTCTGTGAAGCCCCGCTGCAACTTTTGGAATTCCTTCATTGGTTTGAATGGCACATCAAACAACTGGTTTTGCCGCATGGTCCCAGTGCACCAATATCCTCACTTGGTCAGAGATCACATCAGAGATAATGTGTTGAAGAGGTTGTCATGAGTGAAGGTGCATCCTTCTGGAACACCACCTTCAGCTAAACCCAGCACTACACTGGGCCCATGACCTAACCCAGTCTCTGTAAGGAGGGTATGCACTCCAGCATAAGGCTCCATGTGGTAGAGGAAACCGTCTGAGGATGCCAGGCTCCAAACCTTATAGCCGTAGTGGATTGGTTTTCCCTTTCTGGTCTTTTGAATTCTTCTCTATCTTAGGGACCACTGCAGCCTCTGGATCATCAGTGTCAAGTTAATCCAAAACTTGACTTAAAGTCAGTCTGAAAGAGAAAATAACACAGAAGGACATATGGGGGACATGGACTCCATGGTCACAATTGTGACCGTCTTCATTTATCTGCAGTTTGACAACAGAATAAAGCATGTAATGATTCAATGCATACATTTGTTTTTAAGATAATTGCGATATTGGTAACAATTGTACTATGTTATCATTTGTATACTTTGTAAGCATCTATAGGGACTTGTGAAGATGACGACGGACGCCTTCTCTCGTTCTACATTAACATAATCAGTGAGCCATTTCAAACTCCGCCCCTTGGTTGAATATTAACGAATGACTCTTTATTTCCTGTGAGCTGCGTGGGCGTGGATTGGTTTAAATGGACGTGTCGATGCAAATGATCCCAGCGCCTCTGCTCATCGACGTATCATCGGACCACGGTCCAGCGAGCGACCGGATTGGCCGACAGCGCCTGATCTTACGACTGCCATTGACGAGCACGAGCCAATCGGAGGGGAGCGTCATTGTTTGTGATTGACGTCACCGCTGGAAAGCAAGATGGCCGCCTGTGTTCGGTGAACGCTCGACCGACAGCGGAACCGCCTCGAGAGAGAAACTGTGAGTGTTTGAAACTCGATCCTGATAACCGAATAAAGCGACAGAGACACGTGACGTCCCGCACGAGACGCGCTGAGGATGGACGGCGCGGGGTTCATGGACACCATGTACCCGACCCTGACCGAGCTGGGCGATGAGTTCACACTGGGAGACATCGACGGTAAGAGACCGAACCGTAAACCGTGACCGCGAGCTCAGGGTTCGGCTCGTGTGTGTAAACGCAGATGTCATGTTCGGTTCGAGCGTGATGATGTAAACATCATGTGTGTGTGATGTATGATTGTGTGTATTCATGTTAAATAAACATCGTGTGTGTTTGTGTTGACGCTGTAATGAATTGTGTTCTTTACTGTTTTGTCCTCTTGACAGTTTCTCATTGAATTATTTTGTTTGTCGAGCTGTTTTGTGTTGACATACAGTTCTGTACAAAAGTTGTTTATGTGACACGCACGCACGCACGCACGCACAGCTGGGGTCGGATGCAACAGGTGATGTGTCATACAGGAGCAATAATACATAAGGGTTGAGAGAGAGAGGGAGAGAGTGAGAGAGAGAGTGAGAGAGAGAGAGTGTGTGAGTGAGAGAGTGAGAGAGAGAGAGTGTGTGAGTGAGTGAGAGAGTGTGTGAGAGAGCGTGTGTGTGTGAGTGAGTGAGTGAGTGAGAGAGAGAGTGAGAGAGAGAGAGTGTGTGAGTGAGAGAGAGAGATGGAGAGAGAGAGAGAGAGAGGGAAAGAGAGAGAGAGAGAGAGAGTGATGGAGAGAGTGATGGAGAGAGTGAGGGAGAGAGAGAGTGACGGAGAGAGAGAGTGAGGGAGAGAGAGAGTGAGGGAGAGAGTGTGTGAGAGAGAGTGAGTGAGAGAGAGAGAGTGTGTGAGAGAGAGTGTGAGTGAGAGAGAGAGATGGAGAGAGAGAGAGAGGGAAAGAGAGAGTGTGTGAGTGAAAGAGAGAGAGTGAGGGAGAGAGAGAGAGAGTGATGGAGAGAGTGAGGGAGAGAGAGAGTGAGGGAGAGAGAGAGTGAGGGAGAGAGAGAGAGTGTGTGAGAGAGAGAGAGATGGGGAGAGAGAGAGAGAGAGTGTGTGAGTGAGTGAGAGAGTGTGTGAGAGAGTGTGTGAGTGAGAGAGTGAGAGAGAGAGAGTGTGAGTGAGAGAGTGAGAGAGAGAGAGTGTGTGAGTGAGAGATAGAGAGAGAGAGTGTGTGAGTGAGGGAGAGAGTGAGGGAGAGAGAGAGAGATGGAGAGAGAGAGAGAGTGTGTGAGTGAGTGAGAGAGTGTGTGAGAGAGAGTGTGTGAGTGAGTGAGAGAGAGTGTGTGAGTGAGAGAGTGAGTAAGTGAGAGAGAGAGAGAGAGATGGAGAGAGAGAGAGAGAGTGAGAGAGAGAGAGAGTGTGTGAGAGAGTGAGAGAGAGAGAGTGTGTGAGTGAGAGAGTGAGTAAGTGAGAGAGAGAGAGATGGAGAGAGAGAGAGAGTGTGTGAGAGAGTGAGAGAGAGAGAGTGTGTGAGTGAGTGAGAGAGAGTGTGTGAGTGTGTGAGTGAGTGAGTGAGTGAGTGAGTGAGTGAGAGAGAGAGAGTGTGAGTGAGAGAGAGAGAGAGAGATGGAGAGAGAGAGAGAGAGGGAGAGAGAGAGTGTGTGAGTGAGAGAGAGAGAGTGAGGGAGAGAGAGAGAGTGTGTGAGTGAGAGAGTGAGTAAGTGAGAGAGAGAGAGGGAGAGAGAGAATTTAGGACCAATCAGTCTTTTCAGATTTCAATGAGCCCAATCTGCGTTCCTATGTAACAGACTAAAAGAAGACTAAATGAGAAGATGAACATGTGGGACGAGTTTAAGGAGTTTAAGCAGCCGGCCCTGATCTCATCATCACTCAACATTATATTCACTGTACATTATGGGGTGGTTTCCCCACAGGGTTTAGGCTAACTAAACGTTTGAGCTGTCTAAACTGAAAACTTTTTTCTGTCTCAGAATGCACATCAGTAATGATTTTCCTAATTTAACTAAGGTCTATTCTTGGTTTAACCCAAACTGCCCCTCAATTAATTTAATTTATAAATGAAGATTTTACACCTTTTACACATGTTCAAATGTATGATTTAAAATAGATGTGTTATCATCAGTTGTTACTGTAATAAAGTTGTAAACCATTTGATCTACATGACAGTACAATACAACTCACTTTCTCTCAAGGTCTGGTGTGTGAGTTCAAGGCTGCAGTGTGTGTGTGTGTGTGTGTGTGTAGTGTGTCACGCTCATGAGAGATCTCAGCTGTACACACATGATGATCTTCTGTTGAGTTGTGACTCATGTGTGTCTGCTGTCACAGGCCGGTGATGAAACTCATTGATCTCCTGGTGTGTGTTTGTGTTGTGTATCAGAGATGCTGCAGTTTGTCAGTAATCAGGTGGATTTTCCGGATCTCTTTGAAGATCAGATGGGGGGCAGTTCTGTGGCTCCTGTACGGGGTCCTCCACAGACGGCCCCCAGCTCCATCCTGACCCCCCCACACACTCCCATACAGACCATCAGCCAGATCCAAACACGCACGCCACCACTGCTGCAGCCCAGACCACAGCCCATCACACAGGTGAGCCCTGACCACACCCACTCACAGCCATCACACAGGTGAGCCCTGACCACACCCACTCACAATCATCACACAGATGAACTCTGACCACACCCACTCACAGCCATCACACAGGTGAGCCCTGACCACACCCACTCACAACCATCACACAGATGAACTCTGACCACACCCACTCACAGCCATCACACAGGTGAGCCCTGACCACAGCCATCACACAGGTGAGCCCTGACCACACCCACTCACAGCCATCACACAGATGAACTCTGACCACACCCACTCACACACTGACCACACCCAATCACACAGGTGAGCCCTGACCACACCCACTCACAGCCATCACACAGATGAACTCTGACCACACCCACTCACAGCCAATCACACAGGTGAGCGCTGACCACACCCACTCACAGCCATCACACAGATGAACTCTGACCACACCCACTCACACACTGACCACACCCAATCACACAGGTGAGCCCTGACCACACCCACTCACAGCCATCACACAGGTGAGCCCTGACCACACCCACTCACAGCCATCACACAGATGAACTCTGACCACACCCACTCACACACTGACCACACCCAATCACACAGGTGAGCCCTGACCACACCCACTCACAGCCATCACACAGATGAACTCTGACCACACCCACTCACACACTGACCACACCCAATCACACAGGTGAGCCCTGACCACACCCACTCACAGCCATCACACAGATGAACTCTGACCACACCCACTCACACACTGACCACACCCAATCACACAGGTGAGCCCTGACCACACCCACTCACAGCCATCACACAGATGAACTCTGACCACACCCACTCACAGCCAATCACACAGGTGAGCGCTCACCACACCCACTCACAGCCATCACACAGATGAACTCTGACCACACCCACTCACACACTGACCACACCCAATCACACAGGTGAGCCCTGACCACACCCACTCACAGCCATCACACAGGTGAGCCCTGACCACACCCACTCACAGCCATCACACAGATGAACTCTGACCACACCCACTCACACACTGACCACACCCAATCACACAGGTGAGCCCTGACCACACCCACTCACAGCCATCACACAGGTGAGCCCTGACCACACCCACTCACAGCCATCACACAGATGAACTCTGACCACACCCACTCACACACTGACCACACCCAATCACACAGGTGAGCCCTGACCACACCCACTCACAGCCATCACACAGGTGAGCCCTGACCACACCCACTCACAGCCATCACACAGATGAACTCTGACCACACCCACTCACACACTGACCACACCCAATCACACAGGTGAGCCCTGACCACACCCACTCACAGCCATCACACAGGTGAGCCCTGACCACACCCACTCACAGCCATCACACAGATGAACTCTGACCACACCCACTCACACACTGACCACACCCAATCACACAGGTGAGCCCTGACCACACCCACTCACAGCCATCACACAGGTGAGCCCTGACCACACCCACTCACAGCCATCACGCAGATGAACTCTGACCACACCCACTCACACACTGACCACACCCAATCACACAGGTGAGCCCTGACCACACCCACTCACAGCCATCACACAGATGAACTCTGACCACACCCACTCACAGCCAATCACACAGGTGAGCGCTGACCACACCCACTCACAGCCATCCCACCCACACACACTGACCAAACTCAGATCACAGATGTTGAGGATGTTTAGTGTTTTTTGTATAGGTTTTGTTTTCAGATGTGATGTGTGATTTTCTGTGCAGGTGCAGACGTTTCCAGTGCAGACGCTGTCTGTGCAGACGCAGGCGCAGCCGCAAACTGTGATGATCACTCCAACTGGCACAGCGTCTCGTTTCATTCAGAATCAAGTCATCTGTCAGCAGAACCCCAACGGCGGCTTCCAGGGTAACACACACACACTACCAGGGATGGGCATGTTCTCTATTAAACGTATTTTAATGACCTATTTAATTACTTTTGAGTATTTTGTCATTTGTATTTTATATGGAAGTAAAATAGTGACTAATGTGTTTGAAGCAAAGAGACGTGCTGAAAAGCACTAACTGAAAAAAAATGCATTGAATTAACAGTTCTTGCATTTTAAGGTTCTGCAATTCAATATGGTTGTACATTTAAGCTGTGAATATTTCAAATTGAAAAATTTCACACTCGGTTTCACTGTCTAAAAATTAAAAAATCAAAATTCACCTTTTAAATTTCATTTAAAAAAATTAACTTTAAATACAACCTTTAATATTCGACGGATAATTTTCAGTCCATATTATTTCGATTTAAAAATTCGCTTCCACAAATTCAGCGGTTCAAATTCGACTTGAAATTCAAAGTTTCACATCCGGGAATCCCAGGAAAAGCAATAGAGCGCCGATTCTACAAATGCATGATCTCTTCCTGCTGCCTGAGCGCTTCACCAGCAGGTGGTGTAAGTCGGTTCTGACGAAGATCAAATCAAGAAATGCAGAAACTCTTTAAATGTTTGCCACGGAGTCCACTCATCTGCTCAATTAAGTGAATTTAGTTGTTCTCATAGATAGCTTCTTATACATCATCAAGAAAAAGAAAAAAAGTTGACGTTAGTACTGGCAGCTTAGCTCACCACTATTAGCCCTAGAAAAGACATGGAGCACGGGGACAATTCTAGGTGGCCTGGAATCATTGGACGGACTAGTCATACATTTTAATTTAATTATTTAATATTCTACCCGATCTCCTTGTACTGTCTATCTAGAGTACGAGTTTACGTTTGTATATGGCTTGCTATTTATACCCATTCATTACTTTTTTGCGTGCATATGATATATTAACATTAAGTCATTTAGCAGCATTTAGCATTTTTATCCAAATTAACTTCAAAAGAGGTCAGGGAGCAATAAAGCGATATGTCATAAAGGAGCAAAACAATATTGGTTAAGATGGTATGGGTAAATTACACCTGCGTATCAAATGCACGAAAATCACTGTAGCTTGCCACATGCAAACATAAAATCGTGCTATTGATAAGCACCATCTTAAGTCATCAAATAATGGTTTGAGTTTCGGGGATGAGAAAAAATGGATATATAACAGTGCTTTACTAAGCCATACTGTGTATTGAGTTTTTAAAATAAAATAAGTTAATTTCATGAAGCTATTTGAATGACACAAGCGATGGTATATGATTAAATGTGCCAGAAAACAATACAATAAGATTTTAAAGCATTACATTAGGTTCATAACACGATCACAATAAACTTAACGATTCAAATGAAACTTTCTATTTTGGTATAAAACTAAATAGGAAAAAAACAATAAATATCCATTTAAAACTTACTACAGTAGGAAATGAAAAAGTAGTGCAAACAGATATAAGAACAAGCCATGAAATATTTTATCACAACGTAAAATAATCTACAATATAAATAACCAATTAAAAGTAAAGTATTTTCTTCAAAACATAATTGTAAAATATTTTTAAATATAGGATATAAATGCTTAAACTTAAACAAACTAATAACCACTTAGAAGAGAAATATCAATGGAAATAATTATGCCTGTTTTTCATCTGAAATCTCTGAGGTCAGAACTAAAAATATAGCCAAGTATAGTCTATTAGGCTAAATGAACCAATGAATAAAAAACAAACTGAAATACTGCAATAATAAAGACACCTACCTACGCATCTCATTCAGTCATCATAAGTTTAAAGAGGGTAAACTTGATCGTTTATCTGAACTGTACACGTACATTTTAGACACTTTGCTATGAGGTGTACAGGTCTGTTAGATCCTTATGGGTCCCAGCGGCTTCGGGTCTAAAACGTTGACAAAGATCGTGTCCGATATGGCATTGCGTCTCTAGTAATTTAAAATGAATTTACTTTTACCGAATCGACTTGAAAGACAAAAATTGAATCAGTTTAATTGTTATGGAAACAACAAATATTTGATACACCAAAATTTCCAATACATTATTAGATTAATACCGTAATTGACATTTTTGCATTTTATTAACAGACAGCAACTCAAGCAGTTTGTCGCACATTTTAGGAAACACCATCTTACAGCTGTTAGATCCATAACGCCGTGAGGTCTCTTTCTTGGCTTCGACAATACATTTCGTGTCTGTTCTGGCTCTAAAGAACGTGATGTCTATTTGTATCTGGTCAATTTTATCTGGCCTGCTCAAGAAGTTCGCTTGGCTAAAAGATCGGTTTTTTATTTTATATTAACAAAATGAAAACGACGAATGTTTCCACAATTCCACAACATCCAGCATTTTCTGAGAGTCGCAAATTAAAAAAAGATCATGTGAGGAAAATTAAAAGAAAGTCTGTAGAGATTGCTGCTATGTCATATAAACAGAAGCACTGAGAGAGTTGCAGACTTGTTAAAATCGGAGCGGTTATCAATGAGATGCTGGTTGAGATCTCAGTATTTGACCAACAATTAAACACAATAAATGTCCTGTAAATGCTGATGATGCACAATATTTATGTGTTTAGTTCAGTCAACTGTTCTCTCTCTCTTCTGTTTCTCCACGGTTCCTCCCGCACTTCAAATGATTGCTTGTCACATGTTTAGAATTTTCGAATGACAAGTAACTTGCATTTTATTTAAATACATTTGATGAATAAGTATTTGTCATATGTTACTAAAAGCTTTTCGATGTATTTGTGCCCATCTCTGCACACAACCAGATGATGCACAACAGCAGTGTTCTAAACGACTGCTTCTCCTCACAGTCCTCCAGCCGCAGATGCAGAGCATCATGACATCACCGCAGGTCCAGCCAATGACCATCCAGCATCAGCGTGTGTTGACTTCAACTGGTCAGACCATCCAGACGCTCTCCACAACCCCCGCCACTGTACACACGGTGTCTCAACAACTACCTGTACGTCACACATGCGCTTACCCACAATTCCCTGCTGCAGTCTGGAGAAACGTGTGCTGTATCGTATGCATACTAACTGCACGGAGCGCATTATTGGTGTGTGAGTGGCTCTTAAAGGAGATGCTGTTTTCTGATTGGCTCTCAGGTGTTGGTGCATCAGCCTCAGATCCTGAAGACAGATTCTTTGCTTCTGACCACACTGAAACCTGACGGGACTCAAGTTCTCTCGACCGTCCAGAACCCCGCCGGCATAACAACCCTGACCACGCCCATACAGACCACCGCCCTGCAGGTACCTGTGTGTCGATCACCTGATGAAAAGAGTCAAACTGAAGAAGTGTTGTTGTGTCCACACTCACTCTTCATCTCTCTCTCTCTCTTTCTCTCACAGACCATAATGGGCGGCAACATTCTGACCACCGTCCCGGTTATGATGGGAGGCGGAGACAAGCTGCCCATCAAACAGATGTCACCCATCACCGCCCACAGCGGGAGTGGCCCTAGGGTGGATCAGGGCATGACCATCGCCATGGGAACCGGAGGAGTTGTCAAAGAGGGCGAGAGAAGAACGACACACAACGTCATCGAGAAGCGCTACCGCTCGTCCATAAACGACAAAATCCTGGAGCTGCGGGACCTGGTGATGGGCAGCGACGCTAAGGTTTGTCTCGTCCTCACGCTCAGCATCGATCTTTCTCTCTCTCTCTCTCTCTCTCTCTCTCTCTCTCTCTCTCTCTCCCTCCCTCTTTCTCTCTCTCTCTCTCATCTCTCTCTCTCCCTCCCTCTTTCTCTCCCTCTTTCTCTCTCTCTCTCTCTCTCTCTCTCCCTCTCCTTCTCCTGAATCTCTTTCTCTCCCTCCCTCTTTCTCTCTCTCTCTCTGTCTCTCTCTCTGTCTCTCTCTCTCTCTCTCTCTCTCTCTCTCTCTCTCTCTCTGTCAAGATTCAAGATTCAAGATTCAAAGGAGCTTTATTGGCATGATAAAAGAAAATGTACATTGCCAAAGCACAAGATTAAATATAAACATGCAGAAATACAGATTAAGATCAAAAATAAGATAGAATAAAATTAAAAGTCTATAAGTAAAAATCTATATATATATACATCTCAATATAAACAGAAAAAGAGTTTTAATTAAAGTTCTCAATGAGGGTGATAGTGTCAGTTTGTGTGTGTTGTCCTGTCAGTGTTGTGTTGTGTTGTGCTGCTTGTTCTTTGGTCGTGGCAGGACTTGACATATCTTGCAGCAGGTCTCTCTCTCTCTGTCTCTCTCTCTCTCTCTCTCTTAGACTGACAGGTTTTGTTTTTTCTGTCACAGATGCACAAATCAGGCATCCTGCGGAAAGCCATTGACTACATCAAGTATCTGCAGCAGATCAACCACAAACTCCGGCAGGAGAACCTAACGCTGAAGATGGCCAATCAGAAGCACAGTGAGTCTAATGACCTCCACACACACACACACACACACACACAGACCTCTCGCTCACTCGTGTGTTTGTGTCTCAGAGTCTGTGTGTCTGTCTGATGATGTGGATATGAAGGCAGAGGCGGCGATGATTTCTCCTCCTCCATCTGATTCGGGTTCCGGTTCTCCTCCTCAGCTCTCGCCCTTCTGCGTCGACTCGGAACCGTGCAGTCCATTGCTGGACAACGAGCAGGTCAGACACACAACATGACACTTCCTGTGAGGTGAGGTGGGTTTAAAGGTGTTGTTTGTGACAATGTTTTTGTTGTGAGTCAGATGAAGAGCGAGCCGGGGTCTCCTTCATCGGTGGGTGTGATGGACCGCTCTCGTCTGCTGCTCTGCGCGCTCACGTTCCTCTGTCTGTCTCTCAATCCTCTGCCATCTCTGTTGGGTTCAGAGGAGCGCTGGAGTTCAGCTGTCACTCACGGACCCTCACGCTCTCTCTCCTCGCTGCCCCCCGGACCCTCGCAGGACTTCAGTAAGACAGAGTTCAGTCTGATCTCCGGTCAGTCGTGTGTTCACTCATCACATCTCATGTCTCTCTCTGTGTGTGTGTGTGTGTGTGTCAGTGGAGTGGATGCGGATGCTGTTGCCGTGGTTTCTAGTGTGGGTTCTGAGCGGGGTGGGCGTGGTTTTGGGGTGTGTCCGGGTGCTGTATTTGTGGGAACCGGTGACGCCCCTCCACTCGCCCAAATCTGTGAGCTTCTGGAGACACCGCAAACAAGCCGACCTACAACTGTACAGGGTACAAACACACACATCACACACACAAGACAAACACATACCACACAAACACACGTCACACACGCATTACACACACATCGCACACATGACAAACACACATCACACATTTACATTTAGGCACTTGGCAGATGCTTTTATCCAAAGTGACTTACATTGCTTTATCCTATACATTTTACATAAGTATTTGCAATCCCCTGGGATCAAACCCACAACCTTGCGTTGTTAACACTATGCAAACCATTGAGCTACAGGAAAGCACACAAACATCAAACACAAACATCACACAAACACAAATCAAACACACATTTCACAGACACATCACACAAATACAGACGGTGACGTGTGTGTATGTTTGTGTGTTTCAGGGTGATTATTCGTCTGCGGCGGCGGGTCTTCAGACGTGTCTGTCAGTGTTGTCCAGAGTTCTGCCCATCACCACATTCGACATCACCTGCTCTCTCTCCTGGAATCTGATTCGCTACTGTCTGAGAAAACCTGCCCCTCTGGGCTGGCTGGTACGTTTGGTTGGTGGGAAGCAGGAGGGGGAGGAGTCAAAGACGAGCTCGCGGGACGCAGCGCTGGTATATCATAAACTCAGTCAACTGCAGCTCACAGGTGTGTGTGTATGTGTGTGTCTGTCTTTGTGTGTGTGTTTCCTGAAATGTATTTGGAATGAGAGGAAACGTGACATGTGCTCTAACTCAAAGACAATTAATGACCGGGTTATGTGTGTGTGTGTGTGTGTGTGTGTGTGGGTAGAGTAAACACTAGGGTATATGGACTAAATGTCCCCACAAAGATGGCCATTAGGAAACAAGCTTATAAATCAGACAGAATGAACTTTTATCAAAATCTAAAAGAGCAGAAAGTGTTGTGTGATTGTGAGGCTCAGTGAGAGAGAATATGATATAAAGTTTGTACAGTATTAAAACCATTGTGTCATAAAACATGGGAACCCAACATGTGTGTGTGTTGCAGGTAAGCTGGAGCGCAGTCCTCTGTGGGGTGTTTGTGTTTCTCTCAGTGCGGTGAATCTGTCTAAAAGTGCAAAAGGGAAGATTTCAGTCACACAACAGATTGAGATCTTTGTGACGGCAGCAATCAGCCTGAGAACATCACTGGGAAAACATCTCACCTGCCTGCCTGTGAGTGCACACACATCATACACACACACACACACCATATACACACACACACATCACACACACACACACATCATATAAACACACACACACATCATACACACACACACATCATATACACACACACACATCATACACACACACATCATACACACACACGCACATCATATACACACACACACCATATACACACACACACACCATATACACACACACACATCATATACACACACACACACACACATCATACACACATCATACACACACACACACACACACACCATATACACACACACACATCATACACACACACACACACACACCATATACACACACACACATCATATACACACACACACATCACACACACACACACATCATATAAACACACACACACATCATATACACACACACACACATCATACACACACACATCATACACACACACACACATCATATACACACACACACATCATATACACACATCACACACACATCACACACATCACACACACATCACATACACACACACACATCATATACACACAAACACATCATATAAACACACACAAACATCATATACACACATCACACACATCATATACACACACACACACATCACACACACACACACACACACACACACACATCACACACACACACACACACACACATACATCACACACACACACACACACACACACACACACACATCAGACACACATTACACACACATCACACACACATCACACACTTCACACACACACACACATCACACACACATCACACACACATCACACACAGATCACACACACATCACACACACGCATCACACACTTCACACACACATCACACACACACACATCACACACTTCACACACACATCATATACACACATCACACACACATCACACACACTTCACACACACATACATCATACACACATCATACACGCATCATACACGCATCACACACACACATCATACACACACACATCATACACACACATCAGACACACATCATACACACATCACACACACACACACACACATCATACACACACACATCACACACATCACACACACATCATACACACACACACACACACACACCATACACACACACACACACACACACACCATACACACACACACACACACACACCATACACACACACACACACACACACACACACACCATACACACACACACTCATTATACACATTGATGTCTCTCTCTCTCTCTCTCTCTCTCAGGGTTATCTGTTAAGTTGTGCTGAGAGTTTGGCCTGTCAATCAGACTCTAAGCCCCTCCCAGACAGTCTGCTCTGGATCTTCACACCATTGGGCCGTCAGTTTTTCCTGAGCTGTGATTGGTCAGTGAGGTCAGAGAGCAGCGAGCAGATTTTCACCTCTCAGAGAGATCAGGGTGAGACAAACAAACAAACAAACACAGCCAATCCCAGCCGACAGATGTGTTCATGTGTCTTCTCTCTGCAGTGGACCCCGTAGCACAACTGCACCGCTGCTTCTGTGAGAAACTTCTGGAACGAGCCGTTCACACACTGATCGAGCCACAGAGCGGCAAACACACAGAGGATTCTGGGTAAACACGTGCACACGCTCGCTCATGAAATTAGCATAGCAACACAGCTGATCATGTGGCGTCATTGATGTGTTTATAGGGAGTTCTCTGGAGTTCTGGAGTTCCTACAGCTGTTGAACACATGCACTGAAGACTCCGCCCCCTCCACCGCCCCCTTCCCTGCGCTGGCCAATCACTTCACAGCACCAGGTTTGTGTGGCTGTATGTTGATGTCCTCATGTCTGTTGTGAGTGTTGATGTGACTCTTGTGTGTTCAGTTAGGGACCCGGTGTGCCGCTGGTGGGCGTCGGTGCTGAAGGCCGCGGTTCATTGGCTGCAGGGTGATGATGCGTCCGTGAGGTCACTACTGTCGGAGGCGGAGCGTATGCCCAGAGCTCTTCACTCTCTAGAGTGAGTGATAAACATCATGTAAAGTGTTTGTGTGTTAACCGTGTGTAGCTCTGCTGTAAGCCTGTGTGTGTGTGTGTGTGTCAGTCACCCGCTGCCCAAGGCCGTGTTGGCGTTGTGTAAGGCCGTTCAGATGAGTGTGTGTCCTCAGAAGGGAGAGGGCGTGTCCAGCTGTCTCGCTCACTGTCAGCGCGCCGGCGCTCACCTGCACGTCAGTGTGTCGCAGTCACACAACAACACTTGGCTACACAAGGTACCACACACACTCACACGTCGACAACATCTTAGTGCCTTCTGGGATTGACCTAAAAACCAATGACGACTTCTTTCAGGGGGTGGAGCTTCTGATGTGTGACCTCCTCCTTACTCTGAGAACCAGCCTATGGCAGCGCGGCGGGGGGTCTAACGGAGAGCCTGGCCCCGCCCCCGGAGCACAGCTGGCTGGATTTCAGAGGGACTTGAGCTCTTTGAGGAAACTCGGACAAGCTGATAGCCGAGCTCAACACAAGGTGACCTTTGACCTTCACATTAAACCGCGCATGTTGGACGCTGACGTTAAACGTGATGTTTGTGTCTTCAGCTGTTCCTCCACGAGACCACCGTCAGACTGATGG
Source organism: Triplophysa dalaica (assembly GCF_015846415.1). Lineage (NCBI taxonomy): Eukaryota > Metazoa > Chordata > Actinopteri > Cypriniformes > Nemacheilidae > Triplophysa > Triplophysa dalaica. The sequence goes on along the minus strand of NC_079548.1, from coordinate 708,625 downwards.
CCGGAGCCAGCCCTACACGCACACACCAACTGCTGCGCAACAGAACGCACAACTACACCACCACAGGTAAACGCCTCCCACGCTGACCCCCGGTGCAGTGGCTGTGAGCGCCAGTCATGTGTTTGTTTGTGTCTGATGTCTTCAGATGGAGAGCGTGAGAGAGCTCATGTCATTCTGTTGGCGTGTCGTCACCTGCCGCTGCCCTTACTGACGCCTCCGGGTCACCGCACTCGTCTGCTCGCTGAAGCCAAGCGTACACTGGAGAGAGTCGGTGACCGCCGCTCGCTGCAGGACTGTCAACAGATTCTACTGAGACTGGGAGGAGGGACCACCATCGCTGCGTCATAACACACACACACTGTATGTTAGTGAGGAAATCAACATTAGATGTATAATAGTTTCACACACACACATACACGCTCGGTTCAGTGTGTATTTACTGTAGTACCCAGCATCCTCCTCAACTACCTCTCTCTCTCACACACACACACACACACGTTGTACAGAACCGTGTAGAGACCAAAGTCTTTTAGATCACATGGATGGGGGGTATCATGTGTAATTAGCTCATGTCACATGCTTTTTTATGTATTTGCTTATTGTTGTTCATGATTATTTTCTGTTTACTATCGGATGTATATCGGAACATTAGATCAGGACTTTTATTATGAAGACACATGACGATCAGATAAAAGTCTTTCACGCATAGTGAAGCTCAATGGAAGAAAGTTGTGTGTTTATTGTTGTTTCGAGTTTGTCATAATTTAAAGTGTTAAAGGTTCTGCTTGTGTTTTAAACTCTTCCACTCGCTCATGTTTGTTTGTTTTGTGCGGATTTCTATTCCTTGATTTGTTTTTTAAATAAAACTGCAGATGCCATTGAAAAAGAAGCATGTGCTCAGTGTGTCTGTAGATTCTTTGGGATTGTGTTTGTGATGTTTAATAAATGTGAAGTTGTTTGAAGTTGTGATCATGTCACTGACATGTTTAAAGGACGGTGCCACATATGATGTATCTGTTATAAATAACGTAAGTTATCATTATTAGCAGACAAAACAGATAGAAATGAGCCTTAAAGGGACAGTTCACCCAAATACATAGAATTCTGTCAACATTTACTCATATATGTCTGTGTCTGAGGAGCTAAGTTATTTTAATTAAATAATCAGTTATTTTTAATAATTTACTTTTAACAATATATTGTAAAGACAAAATACACATAAAGCAAAATAAGTTGCCGGGTCTAGTCTAGTTGAGGCTACTGCATGTATACAACTATTTGTACATTTAGGCGTACATTAGCACACAATAAATGCCCACAAAGGAAGTAGAAGTCTTAAGAAAAGCGTTTTTGATGAATCTTTAATTTTGAAAAACATTGGTCTTTTATTTTGTATTGTACTGTGGTTTCCGGAAGTGGATCTTTAATTCGGAGTGTGTTTCTCACGTGTCTCTGAAAATTCGTGAAAATGGTGAAAAAGGACTTAAACAAACAGAGAAGCGGAATGAAAGAAAAACAAAAGAAATGTGTGGTGATGTTTGATGATAAAGAGCGACAGTAAGTTCATTTTAACAACACATTGTGTTAAAGTTCACACACGATCTCGATATTTGATGCTAAATACAGATGTTGTGTTCACTTGTTGTTCGTCATTAATATCTGAGGGGTGAAGTTCTCTGTTGCTTCTTGTACAAATAGCTTCAGTAGAAACTAAAAAGAGAATTAAATGAGAGTAAATTGATGTCAAAGTTTGACACATTGTTGAGATCTCTTCTGGAACTACATCGAGACATTTCTGACTCTTTCTCATGAGACTTTGTGTCTAAGCGAAACATTTGACTCATTGATGGATTTCATCGTTGTTTTATGTACTGATCATGTGTTGTGTTGTGTTGTGTTGTGTTGATTCTTTTTTGGTTCTACAAATATCACGATCAAACTGTGTACTGTAGCAAATCTTCTGTTCAATTCAATTGATTTATCTATAGCACTTTTCACAATTTTCTAAAATATATGTTGCAAAATATAGACAGTGGTTGCTATAGTAACGAGAAATTAATATTAAAGTACATGGTGATTTTGTGTATGTCATGTTTTTACTGGCATGCGTTTTTTGTAGTAAAATCCTGATGATTGAGTCTTCATAAGAGATGTTTTTATGCTGTTTTCACTACAGAACTGATGTTTATATCTGATGTGTGAGGAGTTTCAGCTGAAGGTGTAATGTGTGTGTGTATGTGTGTGTGTGTGTGTGTGTGTGTGTGTGTGTTTGTCAGAGAATTCCTGACGGGTTTTCACAAGAGGAAAGTAGAGAGACGGAAAGCTGCAATGGTGGAGATGAGGAAGAAACTGAAAGATGAGCAGAAGAAAGTCAGAGAAGAGGTGATGATGACACGTGTGTGTGTGTGTGTGTGTGTGTGTTCGTGTGCTTGGCTAAATGTCTCTTTTCTGCTAACAGAGACACAAAGAATATTTAAAGATGCTGATGGAGCGCCAAGAAGCTCTGAGTGAGTTTCATACATTTTATTAAGTTGTTTAATTAGATGCGTTTCACATCAGTAATCTAGTGTGTGTGTGTGTGCGTGTGTGTGCGCGTGTGTGTGTGTGTGTGTGTGTGCGCGTGCGTGCGTGTGTCCAGATGAGGCAGATGAGCCGGATGAACTGGAAGACGCAATAACATCGACCACTGAGTGTCTTCAGTACAATCACCCCAACCACACGGTTACAGTGACAACCATCAGTGACCTCGACCTATCAGGATCAAGACTGCTGGAGTCCCAGAGAGTGATGGTGAGACAGTTAAAGCGTGTGGAATGATAGAGCATCACTGTGCAGTGTGCGATGAAGTGTTTGTGTGACAGGTGTTTGTGTTTCTCCAGACGACTGAAAACTGTGATGATGCTAAAGATGCTAAAGAAGAGCAAGTGCAGTCGCTCCCAAGGAATGCCAGGAAGCCCATGCTCTCGAAAAAGTACCATCAGCTTCACTCGACCACACATGAACGACTATCATACCAAAGATAACAAAACATTCATATTTATTTTTCTCTTTGTAGAATTCAGTCCCTCACGGCGTCCATTAACATTTTCACAAAACGGAAGAGGCAGAAGCACAAACAGGATTCAAGGTGGCAACATCGCCAGAGTGACAAGAAGTCATCGGCCATCCATGAAAACAAGCTCCGCCTCGGCAGAACCACCAAGAAGCAGAGACGCCAGCGGACTGGATCGAAGGGGCGGAGTCAGGACTGAGTTGTGTGTTGTGTTGTTTAGCTCACACTGCACATGTTTGCTTTTGTGTTCTTGTGATACTTTAAGGACATTAAAAATAGATTTTTCATCTTAATGTGTGATGTTCACAGTTCTTGAGCTTCTGCATATCTGAACACTGATATTATAATGTTTAGGAAATGTAATATTCAAGATACCAGACACGCATGAGAACACAATGAGAACAAAGACTGTTTATATTGTCAAGGTGTTTTACTGACTTTAAAGTTCATCTTCAAATCTAAATGTATTCTTTCTCATGTGTTTGTAAATCTGTATGGCAGTCATTCTGCAGTGGAACACAATAAAAAGATATTTTGAGAAATGTCTCGGTGGTATTGTGTTCATACAATGGAAGTCAATGGAGTTCAGTGTTGCTTGATTATCAACATTCTTCAAAATATCTTCTTGTGTGTTATAATAAATAAAAACTCATACAGGTTTGACATGAAATGAAGATGAAAAAATGATAAAAGACTCTTTTGTTTAATCTTTTTTTAACAAATGTTGATAATACATTGATGAGATTTTTTCATGCTAGTTTAAAATTGTTCCACTTTCCTTATTTGGTTTTTAAGGTGAAATATGCCTGTGTTTGTTTTCAGAAGTTATTATTAAACTGTCAGTTTAAAAAGTGTCAGTATTTCGTGTGTCCTGTGTGTGGCGTTTACCATCTGCAGCAGAAGTGTGTGTTTCATTTGAAACTGTGGATATTTAATACACACAACAGATGGACACACACAAGACTCACAATCAGCTATTGTTTAGCAGCCAATGAGAATGTGTGTGTGAAGAAACACACGCGTTCTGTTCATCTCACAGACTCAATCGACTCTCATCTGCTGATCAGGTAACACTCTCTCACTGTCTGTCTGATCATGTGTGGTTTTGTCTCATGATGCCTGTTTTTTGTGTCCTTGTGTTCATATCAGATTATGCTTGTGTTGCTTTTACAGACCGATTTGACATCATTCTAAGTTTGTTGATGTTACAGAGTCTGACTGTGCTGATCTTACACATTTGTTGATATAAAAGTCAGATTTTGAGGAAACAGAGTCTGATTGTGTTGTTATAACACACTCTGACTGTGCTGTTTTAACAGAAACTGACAGTGCTGTTTTAATAGAGTTTGATTGTGTTGTTATAACAGGGTCTGGCTGTGCTGTTTTAATAGGGTCTGATTGTGTTGTTATAACAGAGTCTGACTGTGATGTTTTAATAGAGTCTGACAGTGCTGTTTTAATAGAGTCTGACTGTGCTGTTTTAATAGAGTCTGACTGTGATGTTTTAATAGAGTCTGACTGTGATGTTTTAATAGAGTCTGACTGTGATGTTTTAATAGAGTCTGAATGTGTTGTTATAACAGTGTCTGACTGTGCTGTTTTAATAGAGTCTGACTGTGCTGTTTTAATAGAGTCTGACTGTGATGTTTTAATAGAGTCTGACTGTGATGTTTTAATAGAGTCTGACTGTGATGTTTCAATAGAGTCTGACTGTGATGTTTTAATAGAGTCTGACTGTGATGTTTTAATATAGTCTGAATGTGTTGTTATAACAGTGTCTGACTGTGCTGTTTTAATAGAGTCTGACTGTGATGTTTTAATAGAGTCTGACTGTGATGTTTTAATATAGTCTGAATGTGTTGTTATAACAGAGTCTGACTGTGCTGTTTTAATAGAGTCTGACTGTGATGTTTTAATAGAGTCTGAATGTGCTGTTTTAATAGAGTCTGAATGTGATGTTATAACAGTGTCTGACTGTGCTGTTTTAATAGAGTCTGACTGTGATGTTTTAATAGAGTCTGACTGTGATGTTTTAATAGAGTCTGACTGTGATGTTTTAATAGAGTCTGACTGTGATGTTTTAATAGAGTCTGAATGTGTTGTTATAACAGTGTCTGACTGTGCTGTTTTAATAGAGTCTGACTGTGATGTTTTAATAGAGTCTGACTGTGATGTTTTAATAGAGTCTGAATGTGCTGTTTTAATAGAGTCTGACTGTGATGTTTTAATAGAGTCTGACTGTGCTGTTTTAATAGAGTCTGAATGTGCTGTTTTAATAGAGTCTGACTGTGCTGCTTTAATAGAGTCTGACTGTGCTGTTTTAATAGAGTCTGACTGTGCTGTTTTAACAGAGTATGACTGTGATGTTTTAATAGAGTCTGACTGTGATGTTTTAATAGAGTCTGACTGTGATGTTTTAATAGAGTCTGAATGTGCTGTTTTAATAGAGTCTGACTGTGATGTTTTAATAGAGTCTGACTGTGTTGTTATAACAGTGTCTGACTGTGCTGTTTTAATAGAGTCTGACTGTGATGTTTTAATAGAGTCTGACTGTGATGTTTTAATAGAGTCTGACTGTGCTGCTTTAATAGAGTCTTGACTGTGCTGTTTTAATAGAGTCTGACTGTGCTGTTTTAATAGAGTCTGACTGTGATGTTTTAATAGAGTCTGACTGTGCTGTTTTAATAGAGTCTGACTGTGCTGTTTTAACAGAGTCTGACTGTGCTGTTTTAACAGAGTCTGACTGTGCTGTTTTAACAGAGTCTGACTGTGCTGTTTTAATAGAGTCTTGACTGTGATGTTTTAGTAGGGTCTGACTGTGCTGTTTTAATAGGGTCTGACTGTGCTGTTTTAATAGAGTCTGACTGTGTTGTTATAACAGGGTCTGACTGTGCTATTTTGACAGAGTCTGACAGTGCTGTTTTAATAGAGTCTGGATGTGCTGTTTTAATAGAGTCTGACTGCGCTGTTTTAATTGATTCTGACTGCGCTGTTTTAATACAGTCTGGTTGTGTTGTTATAGCAGGGTCTGACTGTGCTGTTTTAATAGAGTTTGATTGTGTTGTTATAACAGAGTCTGACTGTGATGTTTTAATAGAGTCTGACTGTGATGTTTTAATAGAGTCTTGACTGTGATGTTTTAATAGAGTCTGATTGTGCTGTTTTAATAGAGTCTGGCTGTGTTGTGATAACAGGGTCTGACTGTGCTGTTTTAATAGAGTCTGACTGTGTTGTGATAATAGTGTCTGACTGTGTTGTGATAACAGGGTCTGACTGTGCTGTTTTAATAGAGTCTGACTGTGCTGTTTTAATAGAGTCTGACTGTGTTGTGGTAACAGTGTCTGACTGTGTTGTGATAACAGGGTCTGACTGTGCTGTTTTAATAGAGTCTGACTGTGCTGTTTTAATAGAGTCTGACTGTGTTGTTATAACAGTGTCTGGCTGTGCTGCTTTAATAGAGTCTGAATGTGCTGTTTTAATAGAGTCTGACTGTGATGTTTTAATAGAGTCTGACTGTGATGTTTTAATAGAGTCTGAATGTGCTGTTTTAATAGAGTCTGAATGTGCTGTTTTAATAGAGTCTGACTGTGCTGTTTTAATAGAGTCTGACTGTACTGTTTTAACAGAGTCTGACTGTGCTGTTTTAATAGAGTCTGACTGTGCTATTTTAATAGAGTCTGACTGTGATGTTTTAATAGAGTCTGACTGTGATGTTTTAATAGAGTCTGACTGTGATGTTTTAATAGAGTCTGACTGTGATGTTTTAATAGAGTCTGACTGTGCTGTTTTAATAGAGTCTGACTGTACTGTTTTAACAGAGTCTGACTGTGCTGTTTTAATAGAGTCTGACTGTGCTATTTTAATAGAGTCTGACTGTGCTATTTTAATAGAGTCTGACTGTGATGTTTTAATAGAGTCTGACTGTGCTATTTTAATAGAGTCTGACTGTGATGTTTTAATAGAGTCTGACTGTGCTGTTTTAATAGAGTCTGACTGTGCTGTTTTAATAGAGTCTGACTGTACTGTTTTAACAGAGTCTGACTGTGCTGTTTTAATAGAGTCTGACTGTGCTATTTTAATAGAGTCTGACTGTGCTGTTTTAATAGACTCTGAATGTGATGTTTTAACAGAGTCTGATTGTGTTGTTTTAATAGAGTCTGAATGTGCTGTTTTAATAGAGTCTGACTGTGATGTTTTAATAGAGTCTGAATGTGCTGTTTTAATAGAGTCTGAATGTGCTGTTTTAATAGAGTCTGACTGTGCTGTTTTAATAGAGTCTGACTGTGTTGTGATAACAGTGTCTGACAGTGTTGTGATAACAGGGTCTGACTGTGCTGTTTTAATAGAGTCTGACTGTGCTGTTTTAATAGAGTCTGACTGTGTTGTTATAACAGTGTCTGACTGTGCTGCTTTAATAGAGTCTGACTGTGCTGTTTTAATAGAGTCTGGCTGTGCTGTTTTAATAGAGTCTGACTGTGTTGTTATAACGGTGTCTGACTGTGCTGCTTTAATAGAGTCTGACTGTGCTGTTTTAACAGAGTCTGATTGTGTTGTTATAACAGACTATGACGGTGTTGTTTTAACAGAGTCTGACTGTGCTGTTTTAACAGTGTCTGACTGGGTTGTGATAACAGGGTCTGACTGTGCTGTTTTAATAGAGTCTGAATGTGTTGTGATTACAGGCTCTGACTGTGCTGTTTTAATAGAGTCTGACTGTACTGTTTTAACAGAGTCTGATTGTGTTGTTATAACAGTGTCTGACTGTGCTCTTTTAACAGAGTCTGATTGTGTTGTTTTAACAGAGTCTGACTGTGTTGTGATTATAGGCTCTGACTGTGCTGTTTTAATAGAGTCTGACTGTGCTGTTATAACAGACTATGACGGTGTTGTTTTAACAGAGTCTGACTGTGCTGTTTTAACAGTGTCTGACTGGGTTGTGATAACAGGGTCTGACTGTGCTGTTTTAATAGAGTCTGACTGTGTTGTGATTACAGGCTCTGACTGTGCTGTTTTAATAGAGTCTGACTGTACTGTTTTAACAGAGTCTGATTGTGTTGTTATAACAGTGTCTGACTGTGCTCTTTTAACAGAGTCTGATTGTGTTGTTTTAACAGAGTCTGACTGTGTTGTGATTATAGGCTCTGACTGTGCTGTTTTAATAGAGTCTGACTGTGCTGTTTTAATAGAGTCTGACTGTACTGTTTTAACAGAGTCTGATTGTGTTGTTATAACAGACTATGACGGTGTTGTTTTAACAGAGTCTGACTGTGCTGTTTTAACAGTGTCTGACTGGGTTGTTATAACAGTGTCTGACTGTGCTCTTTTAACAGAGTCTGACTGTGCTGTTCTAACCGAGAGTTGTTTGTTGGTTAATGCAATTTGTCTCTGGAAGGTTGTGTTACAGTTGTTGTGACTGTGAAATCGTGATGGCCTTGACCGGTGATGAGCTTGTGTGCCCGAAGTTCCAGCCTAACATCTTCGACTCCACCCGCTGCCATGACTGTTTACGACAGAAACACCTGCACAACTCCTCACCTGAACACTACACAGCTGCTGCTCACAGCCAGGAGAAAGACACAACAACCAAGGTGAGACAGACAGACAGGTGACTATGAAATGTACACATATGATAAATAGAATGTATTATCATGTATATGTGCTGCGGTCTGAATGAAGAATACAGCAAGTCTGTGTGATCATGAGATCATCATACATGATGAGAGTAACTCAAGCGTGTGTGTGCGCTCCACCTTCTCATTCATAATAAATGACAACAGCTTGAGTTCTTCTAGCCAGCTGATACATTCACAGTGAGATCTCTTATGAGCAACAACACCAAAAAACAACTTGTGAATGAAAGCATTACTTTAAATGAAAACGACCTCTGTGCCACAATGCTACATTGGTGTGAGTGGTTGCTAGGGTGCTGATATGTGGTTGTTAAGTTGTTCTGCACACAAGTGGACAGGTTAGACGATGGCTCAGATCAGATCTCGGGTGATTTTGAGATGAAAATAAAAGCTTTAGTGTTTTATGATGCTTTTGTGGATTTGATGATGTCTAATAGATCTGCTGCTGCTTCTGTACGGAGCTAAAATAATAATGAGCCAAAAAAACACAAACCAGACGGAGTTACAGCCGTGAAACTCTAAACCAGTACAGTCTGTGAGAGAGAGAGATGTGTAATCTAGATGACCATTTTAACTTCATCGATTTTTTTAGAGATCTCAAATAACCAGTACAAAAGAATATTTGATAAATAACTTATCTGGGTGCTGTAGAAAAACACTGACATCATCCTAAACAAATCTTTACACTTACACATACTGGTAAAGAAATCTGACGGACAGCACAGTGTCACACCTGTGTTCCTCTATCATTGCCTGATCTCTGATTGGCTGATTGGTTTTCACATCCACTTGTCAGGAGGACTCAGACGTGCTGTCAGTGGTGAGCAGCTACTGTGATGTCAGCAGAGGGGGGTGTGGCTTCAAGGACGGCTCCCTCTGTATTTTGAGCTCAGACTGTGACCTGTGCGTGTGTGACGGAGACGACGATCAAAGCTCTGACAGGTAAGACTGAACCAGAGTCTGTATACAGTGTTTGTTAGAATATAAACTCTGCTTCAATGACTTTTTAAATATTTTGAGGAATCAGTTCCATTGTGTCTCATAGTGATGTTTGTTTCATTCCAGTCAGTGTGACGATTCCATATACAGCAGCTCAGTCAGTGTTGAAGAAGAAACGAACGTCCTTCACTACTCTTCATCTCACTGCAGGATGACTCGTTTGGATCAATCGTCACGCCGGTTGAGTCCTCGGGGCTGGACAGAGGTAGCCCGCAGCCGTGATGCTTTTGGGTCCTCAGGGTTTTCACACGGTGAGCTGAACACCATATACAGTTACCGAATGCTGTGGTTCAGATAGTTCGAGTGACAGTTTGAGGTGTCAGATCGTGTAGAGTTACACAGGGCTATTCCAGTTTATGACACCGCGTCACGACTGCATGAGATTATGTTCACATATTAACAAAATCTCTCTATCTCTCTATCTCTCTATCTCTCTCTCTCTCTCTCTCTCACCATCTGTCTGTCTGTAGTTAGTGCGAAGGAAAAGACAGATCGGGAGAGTGGATATTTCTCTCTGGGAAGAGCTGTGGGTACTAGAGCCGTCTGTGATAAAGGCTCTCCTCCTCCCTATCGGCATTCTGAAAGAGGTCATCCCCTCCCGAACAACAAAAGCCCAGAGCCCAAAGCCACAATTCCCTTCCGGAACCCGGGTCTGGGCGTTCCCTCCGAAAGGAGAACCGGTGAGATAGAGAATGCTGATCTGATGAACTATCCTACACAACCCTTGACTCCTGATCCAGTGGATCTCAGTGTAGAGGTGGAGGCTCTCGCTGGTCCCAGATCTCTGAGTCCCACTCCTTTCAGACAAGCCGAATCGCTCAGCACCTCCAAACGAAGAGTAGAACGAAACCTCCCGTTGTCCTCCTACCCAACGCAAAGAAGTTCCAGTCTGTCACGCTCTTCGTCTCCAGGTCGTAGTTTCTCTTCACTCAGGCGGGGCGAGTCCTCCTCCCATCTAAACACCCTGGGTTTTCGCTCTGGCAGTTTGGCACGGGGACGAGAGGAGGTGTCAGGCATTCCCCCTCGGAACGGTTATGCAGGAGGCTCGCAGAAGAACTTGCGCTCGTTGGCGAGCACCGTGGGCACGGTCAGTAGTGTCAGTAAGTCCTATATGGATCCGAGAGGCTCTTCACGGAATTCAGAGAACAACAGCTCTCCTGTCAGCTCTATGCTGAACCGTGGTGGCACTCCGGCTCGGAGCGGTTACGCTGGAGGCTCGCAGAAGAACTTGCGCTCGTTGGTGAGCACCGTGGGCACGGTCAATATTGTCAGTAAGTCCTACATGGCTTCGAGAGGCTCTTTGCGAAATACAGAGAATTCTATGCTGAACCGTAGTGGATCCTCACCTTCCAGGCAGAGTTATGATGGTCCTCGGCAAACATCTGTTTGGAAAAGTGAAACAAGCCCTTCATACGAGTACAGTCATGAGAGACAAAGCTCACCCCACTCAGGCAGACGATATGACGCAAGAAGCCAGTCCCCTAAAGGCAGAAAGGAGACGGATAGCTCCTCGAATCAGATTCGAGAGGGTCGTCGGAGTGCATCTCCAGTCAGAAAAGGTTACGGAACAGAGAAAAGCTCCACATCCAACGGCTGGTGTTATAAGAGAGAAAGCCCCCCTTCATCAAGGAAAGGCTACGACACTCAAATCCAGGCATCACCGAAGAAAGCAGAAGTCAAGCGAGCCAGTCGGCACTCCTCCCCCAGTAGAGGTCATCATCAAAGACCTGACCAATCATCGCTTTCCAAAACCAAATCAAGCCCGGTGAACCCGGCACGTGAGCTAAAGAGCCGCAGTTCCTCCCCGTTTAGGTGGGGAAATGACAATCCAATCCAATCCTTCCCTCTCAAATCAGAGATTGGCCGGCGCTCTGCTACACTGAGGCAAGACCCCACGGGCCACGCCCCTCTCAGGACCACAGTGAGTGACAGAACAGACTCTGGCTCTTTTGTAAAAGAAACCAGCAAATCACAGCATGAATCAAACCCTCCATTAGGTCACTGGGGAGGGTCCGCCCACTCTCTCCTCAGCCAGTCGGTGTCACGTGGCTCCTCCCCGACCCGCAACAGCTCCTCTCACCGATCCGCTCCTGTTGCCTGGGAAACGTCGCAAAGTGTTAGTAAGAGGAGCATCGTAAAGCTGGAGCGAGATATTCAAAGCTCTAGCCCTAACAGGCGACCACCAGTGTCCCAAAAACAACACACCTCCTCACAGAGCTCAATGGACTCAGAGTCAAGCCATCTGTCAGCGGGATCGTCAGGACTGCACCGAGAGGAATACACCATGATGGCTGACCTTCCCAAAGTTAAAACCGTCATGCAGAGGGAGGGTCCGAGTCACCTGGACAGACTCAAAAGCCAACAGAGACGAGAACTTTCCCTCTACAAACCAGCCAGGTAGTCAAAGCCACATCCGATCTGTGTGTTGAGAAGTCCCTTGCCATCATTTACTTCCTCACAGCGAGCAAAACTAATTTCAGCGGTCTCTGCTCTGTTTTACACACTTTGCCATGTTGAAATCCATTCCTGAACATTTCAGAGATCAAGTAGGTACGCAAAATGCAAATAAAGACCTGTAGGATGTGTTGTGTTTTCAGTCACTGTCAAAGCAAAGCTCCTAACTCAGACTGGGATGAAGTAGAGGAAGAGAGAGACGCTGGTACCATGTCAAGAGCACACTCCCCTAGCTCACTACATACACAGGTAACTTCATTAAAACATGCTCACATGACCGCTTCACACTAATGCAGTGACATCACATCTGTAGAGAGAACACAAGAGCATTGGGATATATTTCACTGAATCATGATGATGATTGACAGAGAGCGAGCAGTCCATCTCCAGAGCAGATTCACCAGAATCAGTCCAGATCATCAGAACACAAACAGGTGCAGTAACACACAGTCTGAAGCGTTGATGTCCTGTTGTTGTTCTTCAGTGTGTTTGTTATTACAGAAAGCACACAGACCGACGGTGTATTTCTCCTGCAGTGTGGAACAGACCGATGAAGAATCCGCCCAGCAGGCACGTGCTAATATCTTCATTTAATCTTCTTTAGATTAACTTTGTCTCTTTGCCCTCTCTATCGCCATCTCTGTTTGAAACATGCAACTGCAGTCAAATGTTACATTCCCCACAAAATATGAATCATATAATCATTATAAGGGCTGTTTCATTTCCTTTTATATATGAAACGTTATCTTTAAATTGTTTTTACTTGATTTATTTTTTTTGGTTTTGTTGCCTCTATTCTAATTCAGCGATCTGTCATATAGCCAGTTGTCTGGAGTAAACAAATCGTAGTAGTCACAAATTTACTATAACTGAACTGAATCGTTATTATACACATATTTACTTATACGAACCCATGTTTAATGTTCTCACGAGACGTAATTCTGTTTCTTTGGCTCAAGGGTTAGTCCTGCGATCCACTTTATAACTGATGTGTAGAGTTCGGAGAGTTTATGAAACACACATCAGAAAGGCACTAGTGCACGAACATCTAAATGCGAAAACAACAGAAAACAACCGTCACCTCTCTGATTGGCTGCTGCACTATCACTTGTAACGCTGATT
>NC_079548.1:665368-687868 GCF_015846415.1 Triplophysa dalaica | reverse complement strand
ATTATTAGGGTCGAATTTGTCTCCACTTTTATGGATTGGAGTTATGAGACCTTGGTTCCAGATTGTGGGAAATATACCTATACTAAAGATGATATTAAACAGTTTGAGGATGGCGAGTGTAAGTTTTTGGTCTGCGTGTTTAATCATCTCGTTTAGGATACCGTCAATACCACTTGCTTTTTGGGATTTAAGTTTTGGTATATTTTGTTCTAGCTCAGCGAGTGTAATTGGATAGTCTAAAGGGTTTTGGTAATCTTTAATTGTTGACTCCAGAGTGCATAGTTTGTTGTGTAGGTTAGTTTGTTCATGGTTCTTGGTTATTTTACTAAAGAGGTTTGAGAAGTGCTTTATCCATACGTCTCCGTTCTGAATGGGAAGATCTTCATGGTGGGGTTTGTTAAGTGTTATCCAATGTTCCCATAAGCGATTTGTTTCTAGAGATTGTTCAATTGCTTTTAACTTGTTTTGTGTATCTTGTTTCTTTTTCTTCCTTAGTGTTTCCTTATATTGTTTAACTTTTTGATGGTAGAGTTGGCGTGTGTTTAGATTGTCAGCATCTCTGTGTTTCTGATTTAATAGAATTCTTACTTCTTTTCTAAGGTTTTTACACTCCTTATCAAACCATTTCTCATTTACAGGCTTTTTGTTTGGTTTTGTGTTAGTGGGTTTTAGGTCAGATAGCGTTGCAGATATTGTAAAAATTTGGTAAATCCTGTCTACTGCTAAATTTACACCTTCATAATTGTGTGGAAATGGGGTATCGAGGAATTTATTCAGTAGGATTTGAATTTTTGTTTCACGAGTTATACTTTTGTATGTATCTTCGCAATTTTGTTTCCACCTGAAAGTTTGTTTTAGGGTATGGAGGTGAGTTTGTTTTGATGCCTCTGTGTTAGGTTTGGATCTATTGAGGTAGAGAGTGATTTTACTGTGATCTGACAATGGGGATGGTGGGCTGACTGTGAACGCTCTGAGGGAGTTAGGATTCAGATCCGTGATGAAATAGTCTACCGTACTGTTACCCAGTTTAGAACTATAGGTGTACCTACCGTATGAATCTCCTCGTAGTCGTCCATTGACCATGTACAGACCCAGTGTGCGACAAAGATGGAGAAGTCTTAATCCATTTTTGTTTGTTGTTTTATCGTAGTTCAGTCTTTGTGTGTGTGTAGGTATGGAAAGGGCATCTCCTCCTGGAATGTGTTTGTCTCCCTTGGAGTGAACTGAGTCTGATTCTTCACCTGTCCTGGCATTTAGGTCACCGCAGATCAGAACATTGCCCTGTGACTGGAAGTAGTTGATCTCCTCTTCCAGGATCGTGAAACTGTTCTCATTGAAGTAGGGTGACTCTGCTGGAGGGATGTAGGTTGCACACAGGAAGATATTCTTATCTGTTGAAGTGATGGTCTTGTTGATTTCTATCCATGTGTAAAACTGTCCAGTTTTAATCATTTTTGTTGAGTTAGCGTATTCAGATTTATACCAGATCAGCATTCCGCCTGAGTCTCTTCCTTGTGTGACACCAGGCAGTTTGACGGATGGAATGATGAATTCTCTGTAGTTTGTAGGGCGACCAGTGGGTCCGTCTCCTCTACTCCATGTCTCCTGTAGGATGAGGATGTCTGAGTTTTTTGTTTCAGAGCTGAAGTCTCTGTTTTTGCTTTTCAGTCCAAAAGCAGATGACCTCAGGCCTTGAATATTCCGACATGATATTGTAAATGATTTGTTATCCATAAGTTATTAATTTGTTTAGTGCGGATTTTGTCTTAGTACAGTAGGTGTGAGCCGATCAGGTTCAGCATCTGATGGATGTCACTCACTCACTCACTCACTCACTCACTCACTCACTCACTCACTCTCACTCTCACTCACTCACTCACTCACTCTCTCACTCACTCACTCACTCACTCACTCTCTCTCTCACTCACTCACTCACTCTCTCTCTCTCTCACTCACTCACTCTCTCACTCACTCACTCACTCACTCTCTCTCTCACTCACTCACTCACTCTCTCTCTCACTCACTCACTCACTCACTCACTCTCTCTCTCACTCACTCACTCACTCTCTCACTCACTCACTCACTCACTCTCTCTCTCTCTCTCTCTCTCTCACTCACTCACTCACTCACTCACTCTCTCACTCACTCACTCACTCACTCACTCACTCCACTCACTCACTCACTCACTCACTCCACTCACTCACTCACTCACTCACTCACTCTCTCTCTCTCTCTCACTCACTCACTCACTCACTCACTCACTCACTCACTCCACTCACTCACTCACTCACTCACTCCACTCACTCACTCACTCCACTCACTCACTCACTCACTCACTCACTCACTCACTCCACTCACTCACTCCACTCACTCACTCTCTTTTTTTCCACAGATTGCCCGACCACAGCGCTGAAAAAGAAAACATGCGACACACTCCGTCACGCCGACATCACAGCCAATCAGAGGCCGCCTCCAGCACAAATCCCACTCACTGCAAATTTGACTATGTGGAACTGTCGCGTGTAGCTCCGCCTTCTACTCCCACCTCAGCCAGTCAGAGAGAGTCCGGGGAGGGACAGGTTAGAGAACACAGCCAATGGCAGGAGGAGAGATCGCGTGACGCCGCTCAAAGCCAATGGGAGGTCTCACGGAAGGGGGCGGGGCAGCTGACGGAGCAGAGGAGACTAGAAGAGATCGAGAGGAAATGGGCGGAGTTTGAGCAGCTGCCTCTCAAAGAGACGAGGTCCTTTCCACCAATGGGATCCCGGCCTGGCCCGTCATCCAATCAGGCTCTGGAGAGGGAGGTAGTGCGTGAATAAATCTATCTGCTCTCATAAGACAAACTGAGTTTATGAGAACTGAATAGAACACAGACGCTCCAAAATAAACGATTAACTACACCAGCGTCCATTCAAACTCTACATTATGTTTTATTTACTCGCATTTAGTGTTAAGTGTTTACTTTGGACGCAGTGTATACGCTTTAAAACAAAGCTTGTGTACACTTATTCTGTCTGTGTGTGTGTTTTTTGGCTCCAGATCCACCGAGGTGTTTCTTCGCGGCTGAAAATGCAAGTTGCAGGTGCTTGAACATTTGGTGGCTGTTTTTTTTCAGGGTCTCTGTTGGTAACAATAGAAAAAACCTGACGGTAGAAACGCCTCGGTGGACTCCGCCCCTCACCCTTCATTTGATTGGCTGATGCTTACAAACCAAACTTGAGTGTGATTCACTACATGATTGCAGGAGGCTTTACCTCTCTCTCCCTCTCCCTCTCTCTCTCTCTCTCTCTCTCTCTCCCTCTCTCTCTCTCTCTCTCTCTCTCTCTCTCTCTCTCTCCCTCTCTCTCTCTCTCTCTCTCTCTCTCTCCCTCTCTCTCTCTCTCTCTCTCTCTCTCTCCCTCTCCCTCTCTCTTTCTCTCTCTCTCCCTCTCTCTCTCTCTCTCTCTCTCTCTCTCCCTCTCTCTTTCTCTCTCTCTGTCTCTTTATCTCTCCCCCTCTCTCTCTCTCGCTCCCTCTCTCTCTCACTCTCTGTCTCTCTCCCTCTCTTTCTCTCTCCCTCTCTGTCTCTCTCTCTCTCTGTCTCTCTCTCTCCTTCTCTTACACTCTCTTTGTATCTCTCTCTCTGTCTCTCTCTCTCTCTCTCTCTCTCTCACACACACTCTCTCATTCTCACACATCTCTTTGTCTCTCTCTCTCTCTCTCTCTCTCTCTCTCCCTCTCTCTGTCTCTCTCTCTCTGTCTCTCTCTCTCTCTTACACACTCTCTCATTCTCACACACTCTCTTTGTCTCTCTCTCTCTCTCCTCGTGTATAGGTGGCGTCTCTGAAGCAGCAGCTGGTGATGCTGCAGGGGGGGAGGGAGGGGTCACAGGCGGGGTGGGCGGGGTCAGGTGGGGCGGAGTCTCGCTGCATTGAGAGTTTACAGCAGATGGAGCGAGTCCACAGGGAGACGCTGGAGGAGATGGAGAAACAACACGCACAACAGATCAGAGCTCTGGAGCGAGAGAGAGACACACTGCTCCGAGAGGAGACCGAGGCTACAGCACGAGGTACACACACACACACACACAAATGAGTCCAGATGTTTGTGAGGCTTGAGTGTAACCACGTGTGTGTGCGTCAGTGATGAAAGCATTGCAGACAGCACATAAAGCAGAAATGGAGAAAACAACACAACACGCAGAGAGAGACGGAACAGACACGCACACACTGGATAAACAACAACAGTGAGTACAGACACACACACTTATGAAGAGTAAACATGCAGACGTATGCACACATCACTACACTGAGGAAATGATGATCTGAACACCTGATGCCTGCTCACAAAGAAAGGAAGGGTTTATTATAACTGATCAACCAAACATCAGGGGAAAATGTCTATAAATGGTTTTGGTCTCACAGCTCTTTCTCCAAAGCCTTTTCTGAATCATCTTGATGTTCATTGTCAAACTTCAGACGGGCAGGAGGACCTGTGGTCTCAACTCTCTTAACATCATGAACAAGATTAGATTAGATTAGATTCAACTTTATTGTCATTACACATATACAAGTACAGTGTAACGAAATGTAGTTTAGGTCTAACCAGAAGTGCAATTAGCAAGTGCAGATATACAGTGTGAATAAATACAGAATACAATATTAGAAAAATACTATACAATGGGCATGTACTATAAAAATATGACAATCGGTATGTACTATGAACAATATATACAGAAGGCTATATACTGTGAACATTATTGTTATCTGTTCATAACCTCCTGTACATTATAGACTATACAATAGTGCAAGTGACTTGAGTGTGCATTAGTTACAGACATTAGCTATTAAAGTTACAGTGCAGTAGATGAGTTAATGCAGTTATTGAAGTTACAGTGCAGTAGATGAGTTGATGCAGTTATACAGTTACAGTGCAGTAGATGAGTTAGTGCAGTTATTGAAGTTACAGTGCAGTAGATGAGTTAGTGCAGTTATTAAAGTTACAGTGCAGTAGATGAGTTGATGCAGTTATTAAAGTTACAGTGCAGTAGATGAGTTGATGCAGTTATACATTTACAGTGCAGTAGATGAGTTAGTGCAGTTATTGAAGTTACAGTGCAGTAGATGAGTTAGTGCAGTTATTGAAGTTACAGTGCAGTAGATGAGTTAGTGCAGTTATTGAAGTTACAGTGCAGTAGATGAGTTAGTGCAGTTATTGAAGTTACAGTGCAGTAGATGAGTTAGTGCAGTTATTGAAGTTACAGTGCAGTAGATGAGTTAGTGCAGTTATTGAAGTTATTATTATAACTGATCAACCAAACATCAGGGGAAAATGTCTATAAATGGTTTTGGTCTCACAGCTCTTTCTCCAAAGCCTTTTCTGAATCATCTTGATGTTCATTGTCAAACTTCAGACGGGCAGGAGGACCTGTGGTCTCAACTCTCTTAACATCATGAACAAGATTAGATTAGATTAGATTCAACTTTATTGTCATTACACATATACAAGTACAGTGTAACGAAATGTAGTTTAGGTCTAACCAGAAGTGCAATTAGCAAGTGCAGGATATACAGTGTGAATAAATACAGAATACAATATTAGAAAAATACTATACAATGGGCATGTACTATAAAAATATGACAATCGGTATGTACTATGAACAATATATACAGAAGGCTATATAGTGTGAACATTATTGTTATCTGTTCATAACCTCCTGTACATTATAGACTATACAATAGTGCAAGTGACTTGAGTGTGCATTAGTTACAGACATTAGCTATTAAAGTTACAGTGCAGTAGATGAGTTAATGCAGTTATTAAAGATACAGTGCAGTACATGAGTTAATGCAGTTATTGAAGTTATAGTGCAATACATGAGTAGATGCAGTTATACATTTACAGTGCAGTAGATGAGTGAATGCAGTTATTAAAGTTACAGTGCAGTAGATGAGTTAATGAAGTTATTAAAGTTACAGTGCAGTAGATGAGTTGATGCAGTTATACATTTACAGTGCAGTAGATGAGTTAGTGCAGTTATTAAAGTTACAGTGCAGTAGATGAGTTGATGCAGTTATACAGTTACAGTGCAGTAGATGAGTTAGTGCAGTTATTGAAGTTACAGTGCAGTAGATGAGTTAGTGC
The DNA here is from genome assembly GCF_015846415.1 of Triplophysa dalaica. Lineage (NCBI taxonomy): Eukaryota > Metazoa > Chordata > Actinopteri > Cypriniformes > Nemacheilidae > Triplophysa > Triplophysa dalaica. The sequence continues at coordinate 681,745 of NC_079548.1, read as the reverse complement.
AGTTATTAAAGTTACAGTGCAGTAGATGAGTTGATGCAGTTATTAAAGTTACAGTGCAGTAGATGAGTTGATGCAGTTATACATTTACAGTGCAGTAGATGAGTTAGTGCAGTTATTGAAGTTACAGTGCAGTAGATGAGTTAGTGCAGTTATTGAAGTTACAGTGCAGTAGATGAGTTAGTGCAGTTATTGAAGTTACAGTGCAGTAGATGAGTTAGTGCAGTTATTAAGGTTACAGTGCAGTAGGTGAGTTAATGCAGTTATTGAAGTTACAGTGCAGTAGATGAGTTGATGCAGTTATACAGTTACAGTGCAGTAGATGAGTTAGTGCAGTTATTGAAGTTACAGTGCAGTAGATGAGTTAGTGCAGTTATTAAAGTTACAGTGCAGTAGATGAGTTGATGCAGTTATTAAAGTTACAGTGCAGTAGATGAGTTGATGCAGTTATACATTTACAGTGCAGTAGATGAGTTAGTGCAGTTATTGAAGTTACAGTGCAGTAGATGAGTTAGTGCAGTTATTGAAGTTACAGTGCAGTAGATGAGTTAGTGCAGTTATTGAAGTTACAGTGCAGTAGATGAGTTAGTGCAGTTATTGAAGTTACAGTGCAGTAGATGAGTTAGTGCAGTTATTGAAGTTACAGTGCAGTAGATGAGTTAGTGCAGTTATTGAAGTTATTATTATAACTGATCAACCAAACATCAGGGGAAAATGTCTATAAATGGTTTTGGTCTCACAGCTCTTTCTCCAAAGCCTTTTCTGAATCATCTTGATGTTCATTGTCAAACTTCAGACGGGCAGGAGGACCTGTGGTCTCAACTCTCTTAACATCATGAACAAGATTAGATTAGATTAGATTCAACTTTATTGTCATTACACATATACAAGTACAGTGTAACGAAATGTAGTTTAGGTCTAACCAGAAGTGCAATTAGCAAGTGCAGATATACAGTGTGAATAAATACAGAATACAATATTAGAAAAATACTATACAATGGGCATGTACTATAAAAATATGACAATCGGTATGTACTATGAACAATATATACAGAAGGCTATATACTGTGAACATTATTGTTATCTGTTCATAACCTCCTGTACATTATAGACTATACAATAGTGCAAGTGACTTGAGTGTGCATTAGTTACAGACATTAGCTATTAAAGTTACAGTGCAGTAGATGAGTTAATGCAGTTATTGAAGTTACAGTGCAGTAGATGAGTTGATGCAGTTATACAGTTACAGTGCAGTAGATGAGTTAGTGCAGTTATTGAAGTTACAGTGCAGTAGATGAGTTAGTGCAGTTATTAAAGTTACAGTGCAGTAGATGAGTTGATGCAGTTATTAAAGTTACAGTGCAGTAGATGAGTTGATGCAGTTATACATTTACAGTGCAGTAGATGAGTTAGTGCAGTTATTGAAGTTACAGTGCAGTAGATGAGTTAGTGCAGTTATTGAAGTTACAGTGCAGTAGATGAGTTAGTGCAGTTATTGAAGTTACAGTGCAGTAGATGAGTTAGTGCAGTTATTGAAGTTACAGTGCAGTAGATGAGTTAGTGCAGTTATTGAAGTTACAGTGCAGTAGATGAGTTAGTGCAGTTATTGAAGTTATTATTATAACTGATCAACCAAACATCAGGGGAAAATGTCTATAAATGGTTTTGGTCTCACAGCTCTTTCTCCAAAGCCTTTTCTGAATCATCTTGATGTTCATTGTCAAACTTCAGACGGGCAGGAGGACCTGTGGTCTCAACTCTCTTAACATCATGAACAAGATTAGATTAGATTAGATTCAACTTTATTGTCATTACACATATACAAGTACAGTGTAACGAAATGTAGTTTAGGTCTAACCAGAAGTGCAATTAGCAAGTGCAGGATATACAGTGTGAATAAATACAGAATACAATATTAGAAAAATACTATACAATGGGCATGTACTATAAAAATATGACAATCGGTATGTACTATGAACAATATATACAGAAGGCTATATAGTGTGAACATTATTGTTATCTGTTCATAACCTCCTGTACATTATAGACTATACAATAGTGCAAGTGACTTGAGTGTGCATTAGTTACAGACATTAGCTATTAAAGTTACAGTGCAGTAGATGAGTTAATGCAGTTATTAAAGATACAGTGCAGTACATGAGTTAATGCAGTTATTGAAGTTATAGTGCAATACATGAGTAGATGCAGTTATACATTTACAGTGCAGTAGATGAGTGAATGCAGTTATTAAAGTTACAGTGCAGTAGATGAGTTAATGAAGTTATTAAAGTTACAGTGCAGTAGATGAGTTGATGCAGTTATACATTTACAGTGCAGTAGATGAGTTAGTGCAGTTATTAAAGTTACAGTGCAGTAGATGAGTTGATGCAGTTATACAGTTACAGTGCAGTAGATGAGTTAGTGCAGTTATTGAAGTTACAGTGCAGTAGATGAGTTAGTGCAGTTATTAAAGTTACAGTGCAGTAGATGAGTTGATGCAGTTATTAAAGTTACAGTGCAGTAGATGAGTTGATGCAGTTATACATTTACAGTGCAGTAGATGAGTTAGTGCAGTTATTGAAGTTACAGTGCAGTAGATGAGTTAGTGCAGTTATTGAAGTTACAGTGCAGTAGATGAGTTAGTGCAGTTATTGAAGTTACAGTGCAGTAGATGAGTTAGTGCAGTTATTGAAGTTACAGTGCAGTAGATGAGTTAGTGCAGTTATTGAAGTTACAGTGCAGTAGATGAGTTAGTGCAGTTATTGAAGTTACAGTGCAGTAGATGAGTTAGTGCAGTTATTGAAGTTACAGTGCAGTAGATGAGTTAGTGCAGTTATTGAAGTTACAGTGCAGTAGATGAGTTGTTGCAGTTTTTAAAGTTACAGTGCAGTAGATGAGTTGATGCAGTTATACATTTACAGTGCAGTAGATGAGTTAGTGCAGTTATTGAAGTTACAGTGCAGTAGATGAGTTAGTGCAGTTATTGAAGTTACAGTGCAGTAGATGAGTTAATGCAGTTATTGAAGTTATAGTGCAATAGATGAGTAGATGCAGTAATGCAAGAGATGAGTTACAGTGCAGTAGAGAAGTTGGTGCAGTTATTGAAGTTACAGTGCAGTAGATGAGGTAATGCAGTTATGAAAGTTACAGTGCAGTAGATGAGGTAATGCAATTATGAGAGTAGTCCATTAGTGCAAATGACCATTCAGTGTAATATTCCTGGTGTGCAAGCGAGCAGTATAGAGTGCAAATGATGATGTGTGTGTTTAAACAGTCCGGTAGAGCAGATAACATGAAGTACTGGTGTGTACAGTTCAGTCATGCATGGCAGCCCTGTATTGCAATGTAAACAATGTAATAGCAGCATTAAAGTTAAAGTTATGAGGGTAGTGGAATCAGTGGGGAGCAGAGTTCAATAATGAAACAGCTCTGGGAAAAAAAGCTGTTTCCTAGTCTGCTGGTTCTTGTCCGGAGGCACCTGAAGCGCCTACCGGAAGGCAGGAGAGTAAACAGTCTATGAGCGGGGTGAGAGGAGTCCTTGAGAATGCTGCGAGCTCGACGCAGACAGCGTTTCTTTTGGATGTCCTCAATGGAAGAGAGTGTAGTCCCTGTGATGCGCTGGGCTGTTTTCACCACCCGCTGCAGTGCCTTGCGCTCAGCAACAGAACAGTTCCCGTACCAGACTGTGACACAGTTGGTCAGGATGCTCTCTATCGTGCAGCGATAGAAGTTCACCAGGATAGTTGAAGACAGTTGGTTCTTCTTCAGTGTCCTCAGAAAGAAGAGACGCTGGTGAGCCTTCTTGACCAGGCATGAGGTGTTGGTGGTCCAGGACAGGTCCTCCGAAATATGGGTCCCCAGGAACTTAAAACTGAAAACACGTTCAACAGCCGTCCCGTTAATGTGGATGGGGTCGTGTGTGCCTCCTTTCGCCTTCCTGAAGTCCACAATGATCTCCTTTGTCTTGGAGGTGTTAAGGAGCAGGTTGTTGTTTGAGCACCATGTGGCCAGGTGCCGTACCTCCTCCCTGTAAGCAGTCTCATCGTTGTTGCTGATGAGACCAATCACTGTTGTATCGTCTGCGAACTTGATGAAGGAGTTAGGTCCATTCACAGGTCTGCAGTCGAGTGTGAAAAGGGAGTAGAGAAAGGGGCTCAGTACGCAGCCCTGTGGTACACCAGTGTTGATGGTGATGGTGGTGGAGCAGATGTGGCCTAACCTAACAAGCTGAGGCCTGTTCGTCAGGAAGTCCATAATCCAGTTACAGGTTGAATTGTTAATGCCTAGGTTTCCAAGTTTGATGATTAGCTTGGAAGGGATGACGGTATTGAATGCAGAGCTGAAGTCTACAAACAGCATGCGTGCATAAGTGTCCTTATTATCCAGATGTGTGAGCACGGAGTGCAGCGCCATGGACACCGCATCATCTGTGCTCCTGTTGCTACGGTAGGCAAATTGGTATTGGTCCAGTGTGGATGGTAGAGAGTCTTTTAGTTGTGACAGGACCAGCCGCTCAAAGCACTTCATAACAATGGGTGTGAGTGCTACAGGGCAGTAGTCGTTCAGGCATGTCGGGCTGGAATGTTTTGGAATGGGCACAATGGAGGTGGATTTGAAACATGCTGGAACCACTGCTTGGGCGAGGGACAGGTTGAAGATATCCGTGAAGACCCCAGCGTGCTGCTCCGCACATGCCCTGAGTACGTGACCAGAGATGCCATCAGGACCAGCAGCCTTGCGTGCGTTTATCCGGCTTAGTACAGTGTAAACATCTGTGGAGTTTAGTGTGATGATTGGGTGGTCAATAGAAGGTGTGAGCCTGGTGGCGGGATCATTATTGTCTCTCTCAAAGCGTGCATAAAAGTCATTAAGCTTGTTCAGAAAGGCAGCATCTGTGGCTATGGGGATGGAGTGGTTGGGTTTGTAGTCACTAATGGCCTGGATGCCCTGCCACATGCGTCGAGGGTCAGAATTGGTAAAATGCTCCTCTAACTTCAACTTGTAGCAGTGCTTGGCCTTTTTGATGCCCCTCTTCAGATTTGCCCTGGAAGTACTATAGGCCTGTGCATCACCTGATCTGAAGGCGGTGTTGCGTGCTTTCAACAGGAGGCGCACTTCCTTGTTCATCCATGGCTTGTGATTCGGGTATATGGTGATCTGCTTTTGAGCTGTGACACTATCAATGGTGGTATTGATGTAGTCCAATACAGAGGAGCTGTAGCTGTCTGTGTCCGTGTGAGAGTCACTGGTGGCCTAAGAAGCAAACATACTCCAGTCTGTGTGTAGAAACTATTCCTGGAGTGTAAAGGCAGCCCCCGCAGGCCACACCTTGATGGTCTTCACTGATGGCTTCACACGATTAATGAGAGGTGAATACTTGGGGGTGAGGAACAAAGAAAGGTGATCAGATTGACCCTGGTGGGCGAGGGGGGTCGCGGTGTAAGCTTCAGCCATGTTTGTATAGACATGATCCAAAGTTTTGTTTCCTCTTGTGTGGCAGGAAACATGCTGGTGAAATTTAGGGAGCACTGTCTTTAAGTTAGAGTGATTAAAATCTCCCGCAACAATAAATGCAGCCTCCGGGTGAGCAGTCTGTTGTTTACTGATGGTTGCATGAAGTTCTTTCATAGCAAGCTTGGCATCCGGTGGAATATAAGCTGCCGTTATAATGGTGGAAGTGAATTCCCCTGGCAGATAAAACGGTCTACATTTAACCATGAGAAACTCAAGGTTAGCCGAGCAGTGTCTCCCGACAATAACAGAGTTCGTGCACCAAGCTTTATTGACATAAATGCACAATCCACCTCCTCTTGTCTTACCAGATTCCTCTGCCGTTCTATCCGGGCGGTGTGTGTTGTAGCAGTCTAACTCAATAGCGTTCTCCGGTATGCCGCTGTGTAGCCATGATTCCGTGAAGATTATGACATTGCAGTTCAAAAGTCTTTTATTGTTGATGATGCGAAGTCGAATCTCATCCATTTCGTTCACTAATGATTGTACATTAGCAAGGAAAATGCTGGGTAAAGAGAGCCGGTGTGGTGTTAGCTGTAGCCTAGCTCTTAGCCCTCCGCGTTTCCCCCGCCTTTGTTTACGATCTCGACGCCGCCGGCGAGCACTTCCGCCCGGCCGTGTGGGGTGCGTAGCATCGGGTGTTTTGGCGATCTCAGGAACGAGTTGAATGTTGCTGATATAACTTCCGGGAATGCGCAAACCGATATCCAAAAGCTCATGCCGGGTGTACGATGTGAATGCACAACTGTTCTGAACGAACAGGCCCGAGATGAGCAAGAAAAACACTATATAATTGCTAAAACTGGAGGGACGCTGAGCCTGGCGATGTTCATGCGCCGCCATCTACACCATTATCGAGGCTAACAAGCTTCTTCTTGTGAAGTTCTGGGCTGATCTTTGACCTTCCTCATGATCATCTTTACTCCATTGGGGAAACTAGCAGGGAGCTCCACTACAAGAGCAATTGATAGTTATTTAGCATTTCTTCTATTTCCAAATAATCACACAACAGTTGTCTCTTCTCACCAGGTGCAGGTCTACAATCTTGTCCATAACATCCTTTAAAACCTATTTGGTCTTGATCATGGTGTTTTATATACATATCAAGCTTTCTTAAAGCGACAGGACTAGTCTGTGGTCCATATAGGCACATAACCAATCTGTGGAGGCAGAATTATTGCTGCTTGGTAGGAGCTCAAATACTTAATCACTGACTGAAATGCAAATCAATTTATAAGCTTTATATACATTGTTTCCCCTGATCGATGGTTTCTATCGGTGAAAATAAACCTGCAATAAATGTGATAGACCCTTACAACTTTAAAAAACATCAGGGGATCAGATCATTATTTCCCTCAGTACATATACAGATCTGAAACACGTGAGCACATCACAGTTATCATGTAAAAACATGTATGTAACGTGTGTGTTTGTGTTTAGGGCAGAGGTAGTGTCTCTCAGGAGAGAGTTGGAGAGTTTGTCTGAGCGATATTCTCAGAAGTGTTTGGAGTTGAATGAAGCTCAACAGCACAGTAAAGAGAGAGAGAGACAGATCACCCTGAGAGACAGACAGCTGGAACAACTCAAGAGAGACAACCAGGTGATACACAACACATCAACAACACTCATAAACATCATGTGTGTGTGTGTGTGACCTGTCCTACTCAAACCCACTTTAATCAGGCCTCAGACTAAAGAAACACATGATGAGAACGTTTCTGTACTTCTGTTCTGAAGAAGTTATCAGTCATTGTAAACATACATCTCAGACTCACAATTGTTGACTGAATCAAGTAAGTGTATATTTGTTTGTGTGTAGGAGTTACAGGTTCGTCTGTCAGAGGAGATTAAGGTCATTGGCTCAGTGGTCAGAGGTCAGGGGTCAGATCCTGACTCTAGCGAGAGGTCGTGCGGTGTGACACAGGTGCAGTAAATCATTCATCTTAAATATTCTCCCTGTCAGAAATGAAAGACGTGCTGAAATATAAAACTAATGTGCTGTTGATCATACTGTGTTTGTGCTTAACACAACGTGTGTGTGTGTGTGCACGTGTGTGTGTGTGTGTGCGCGCGTGCGTGTGTGCGTGTTTGTGCGCGTGTGTGTGCGCGCGTGTGTGCGCGCGTGTGTGTGTGCGTGTTTGTGCGCGTGTGTGTGTGCGCGCGTGTTTGTGCGCGTTTGTGTGCGCGCGTGTGTGTGTGCGTGTTTGTGCGCGTGTGTGTGCGCTTGTGTGTGTGCGTGCGCGTGTGTGTGCGTGCGCACGTGTGTAAGTGCGTGTGTGTGTGTGCGTGTTTGTGCGCGTGTGTGTGCACGCGTGTGTTTGCGTGTTTGTGCGCGTGTGTGTGTGCGCGCGTGCGTGCGTGTTTGTGCGCGTGTGTGTGCGCTTGTGTGTGTGCGCACGTGTGTAAGTGCGTGTGTGTGTGCGTGTTTGTGCGCGTGTGTGTGCGTGCGTGCGCGCGTGTGTAAGTGCGCGTGTGTGTAAGTGCGTGTGTGTGTGTGCGTGCGTGTGTGCGTGCGCGTATGTGTGCGTGCGCGCATGTGTAAGTGCATGTGTGCGTGTGTGTGTGCGTGCGTGCGCGTGTGTGTGCGTGCGTGCGCGCGTGTGTAAGTGCGCGTGTGTGTAAGTGCGTGTGTGTGTGTGCGTGCGTGTGTGCGTGCGCGTATGTGTGCGTGCGCGCATGTGTAAGTGCATGTGTGCGTGTGTGTGTGCGTGCGTGCGCGTGTGTGTGCGTGCGCGCGTGTGTAAGTGCGTGCGTGTGCGTGTGTGTGCGTGTGTGTGTGTGCGTGCGTGCGTGCGCGTGTGTGTGCGTGCGCGCGTGCGTGTGCGTGCGTGCGTGTGTGCGCGGGTGTGCTGTCATGACTCACGTGTGCTATTTGACTAACATTATGAAGACAGAAATCTGACACATTCATGAAGCATGAGCTGAAGGTCAGTACACGACAGGCTTCAGTGTGAGGACAGTGCCACCTGCTGGCTCAAATGTGTCTCATGATATCATTGTTTCATTGTATATTTGTGTTGTTGTTGTGTAGGTGCTGTTGAGGGTGAGAGAGAATGAACTGCAGTACCTGCACAAAGAGCTCAACTGTCTGCGCAACCAGCTGCACCTCCTCACAACGGTATTGTGTGTGTGTTTACTGTCTGATGCAGGCGTGCGATTATCATGTGTGTAACGTGTGTGTGTTGTCTGATACAGGCGTGTGATTATCATGTGTGTGATTATCGTGTGTGTGTTGTCTGATACAGGCGTGTGATTATCATGTGTGTGATTATCGTGTGTGTGTTGTCTGATACAGGCGTGTGATTATCATGCGTGTAACATGTGTCTGTGTTTACTGCCTGATACAGCCGTTTGATTATCATATATGTAACGTGTGTGTTTTGTCTGATGTAGGCGTGTGATCATCATGTTTGTAACATGTGTGTGTGTGTTATTGTGTGTGTCAGGAGAAGAACTGTGTGTGTGAGCAGTACGGTGAGGTGTGTGAGGAGTTGAGTCTGATGAAGAGCAGAAGTGAGAGAGAGACGGAGACGCTGAGAGAACATCTGAGAGTGGCACTGAACGCACTGCAGGACGGACAACACACACACAACAGCCTGCAGTGACACACACACAGCGGTGAGACATGTTTTACATTTGTATATAGATGGTAACTGTCATACATTCACTAACCGTATGAATGTGTCTGTAGGGAGGAGCCTGAACAATCATGTGCCTTTCATTTCAATCCAATCAGCTGCAGGGAAAGACCTCGGCCAATCAGTACACTGGACTAAATCTTCTGCACTTTTCATGTCTATGAGAGATGATGTGAGACGCTTTACTGTCAGAGTAGCTAATACTGAGTAACTGGATAACACCTGTGTGTGTGTTTGTAGTGTTCACTACTTTTGTGCCACAAAACCCAGCGCTTTGCTTTAATGAGCCAATGTTTCTTAACATGTTTCTTGTTCTTGTTTTTATATTTAATTACAGAAGTTTACAGTGTGTCTAAGTGTAACATGTTACAACCAATAAAAGATGGCTTCTTCACTCCAGTTCTGTGCCTTTTTCCATTATGCTAGTTATGATGTTTTATTAGCAGTATGGCCACAAGTGAAGTAAGGGTGGTTGGCGTCCTTTAATGCGCGGTTAGCCGTGGATTATCCTGCTTCTACAAAGATCGTTTACCAAGTTAAAGCTGTTCTTGATGTAAACAGAGTCATTTTTGATGAGACTTTTTCAAATGTTGATCAAACTGACCGGAGCTACCCATGCATTAAACGGTTTTCATGCAAACCTTCCAGCCAATCAGAATCCAGTATGGAACAAACCCTGGTATCATCATATTTAACATTATAAATAATGAATCCACTGGACACATGCTAATAAACATCTCCGCTAAACTCTAAACACTATTGATGTGCTTCTGTTTTTTAAATATTATAATAATATACGAATATTTTTATACTGTAAAAAGTATTTATATTTTATCTCATGAAACAGTGTAATTAGTGTAAATAACTCACTAAAGGTAATTGGTTCTATTTTCCTTTGAATTGTTTAACCTCATGCGGCGCTGCGCAGGCTGATCGGCGTATGACATCATTTCAGCTCTCGCGAGACTTTGTTGTCATTAGCTGATCGGTTAAGCGCAGCTGAATGAAGTCAGGCACGGCTGTTGTATTTGGTGGATGCCCGCAGATCTCGTGCTGTTGCTCGTGTGCATGTCAGTATGTGACGTGTGTGTGTGTGTTATGAGCTCAATTTCGTTGATTGGCGTCAGCGGGCACTTTAAGAGTGTCGAGTGAGCGCGCATGCGCAGAGCAGCAGTGGAGTTTCATGATGGCGTCGAGCGCAGCGACCCGCACGGCCGCTAAAGCCGTTAAACCGATCTTCAGCAGCGACCTGCAGGAGGCCCGACGGAGAGTTCGAGAACTGTACCGAGCCTGGTACCGCGAAGTGCCGAGCACAGGTGACGTCACGACACGCGCTCAAACACACACAAGCGGATCCGCGTCAAGGTCACAAACACACACTCATGACAACATATGAACAACGCGAAAAACACAGTTACCTTAAAACATACACACAAATAAAGACGCGAATACACAACCCGCAACATAACTTACTGACACACAAACACAGAAATTGTTGTCATCCCTGTTTGTATTAAACAGTACATTTAAAGATTTTAAATAGATGAAATACGTGTGTGTTGTGTGTTTCAGTTCACGTGTATCAGCTGGATATTTCTGCACGTCAATGCCGAGACAAAGTGAGAGAGATGTTCGACAAGAACAAACACGTGACTGACCCTCGCGTCATGGACATGCTCGTCATAAAGGTAACAAACACCTGGAGGTCTTCTAGAACACTGCTTATGTGACACACACACACACACACACACAGGAAGAGTAACTCAACTCTCATAGACACGTATCTGGGTGCGCAAGTAACCATAGCAACCCACTCTCTGAAGGTGTTCCAGGATTACGTCATTTGAAGAGATGTTTCTGAGCTTTAGTGTGTCGCTTCTGATGAGCGTCAAGTGTTCGTGAAAGCGCAGATTCCGTATAATATATTATTATCATTTTACAGCAATATTACAATTACATTTCCAATCCCACACATCGCAGTTCTGCATTCACAAATTTCAAATTAAGATATATATTTTAAGGAACATACGGAGAAGGAACAAAAAAGAGGTTTAATAGTGCCTTCCAAATTACCAATGAGATCAAATACATATAAAGAACACAATTTGGGTAAAATACCATGATGAACAAGTTAACATTACAGTTACAAACAACCTTAACAAATCTACACTTTATTTAACAAAGCCATGATGAGTGTACATTTTAAATATTGTATTATAAAAGTAGTGCATATAGTTAAAATATGTATATATTTGATTTAATAATTAATATCTGGCGTTTTATAGTTTTACAAACACGTAACTTAAATAATTATATTTTATGATTTTTAATCACACACTTTATACACTGATGCAGATTTAACTCTTCTGTGAAAAAAAATAATGTTATTTTACGGTCAAAAACTTTAAGCTTACTGGCTGTTTCCATGGTGATTGGTGAAATATGTGATGTCTTCATGTTGTTTCTGTGAGCAAGCATTAACTAAGTGTTTACTGGATTACACTTCCTTTGTGTTTTTTCTTGTGAGTTATTTAGTTTATGTAAACACTTGTTGTGTGTGTCAGGGGAAGATGGAGCTGGTGGAGACCATTAACGTCTGGAAGCAGAAGACTCACATCATGAGGTTCTTTCATGAGACGGAGACACCGCGTCCCACTGATTTCCTCTCGAAATTTTATCATGGACACGACCCCTGACCCTGTAACACATGTGTGATGTCATTGTGTGCTTTTGGACTGTAAATAAATACACTCGTGATACAATACACCGTCTGTCTGCTTTATTGAAAACACTGCTCTATCAGTTCTGTTTGACATCAGTCAGTAGTCCCGTAAAAACACTGATTCTTCAGAACGTGAAAGAACAAGACTTACAAAAAATAGCATGAATACTTGATCGCAAGAAATTCTGTGAATTGTGATAGAATTCTTTGGAAGTGCATGCTCAGGAAAATACATATACTTCTAAAATACAGAGATCTGCAAGTGTTCAAACAATACATCAATTAAATTGCTTTACAAATATGTGTTCTCACTTTGTGTCAACCCCGTCAGTATTGTAATCGTTCTGAATGAATGGGCCAGTGAACTCTACAGATCATTCCTCACCTCCGGCTCACGTCAATACCTGTGGGATCACTTTTGTGGGATCAATCTGATGTCTATTAGGAAATCAAAACGATTTCGTTGTACAACACATGAGTAAGATGGAGATTTGTTGTGTTCAAATATGGAAACATCAACTACATGATGTCTTGTTGACCTAAGACCGTTGCTTGTGATAAATAATTAAATGAGAGTTAGAGAATAAGAACTGTAGAACTGGGTTTTGATAATAGTGCCAAAAAAACTAAATGAAGAGAATATATTGTGTCATCACTCAGCATCATTAGAAGAGAACTGAAGACTGAACGCTGCTCTTAAATTATCAAAATAAAACGGCAAACTTGATTCAAATTAACTGTGAATAGAGGTCCAATTACAGATAATAAAAACATTTTCTACAAATATAACCATGATTAAGTGAGGGATTAAAATACTATGGTTACATGCCAAGTCCAAGCTTTTATTGATGTTTACAGTGTTTAAGATCAAACAGGTAAACATGAGGGTTATTTTGTCAGTTCTGACTGGAGCTACGTGTGTGTTAAAGGCTTTTAATGCACACCTTCCAGCCAATCAGAATCCATAATATAATGAATGATAATGATCTCAAACACACATCATCCGTCATCTGAAGACTCTGTGAGATATCAAGTGTTAAGTTCTCATCACGTGATGTGTTTCATGTGATCTGCTGTTGGACACTCTTGTGCGGTGGTTCTTATTCATGGACTCATTCATTATTAAACAAGTAAAGATGTGTTTATATTTCCAATCAGAATACCAGAGTCATTCACAGTGTCCGCTTGAGTATGACACGGATCTCACAGTCCAGTGTTTGACTTTCTTCATACAGATGAGACGCCAGCAGAAGAGAGATTCATTCAGCTTCTGTCAAAACAAACAAGACACTCTTAGAATGACACTCGTGTGACACACACACACATGACACACATGTTTGTTTACCTGTCGTTAGTCATCATCATCATCATCTTCGGGCACAAATATATCATGTTCTTCCAGTAACGCTGCGAAATTCTTACTGATCTGAGTGCCGACATACAGGAACGGAGCTACAACCATCATGATCCGCATCGGACCCAAAGACGTCTGCACAAACAGACACATACCTATCACCAGCAATACACAACACTACACACATCACTCATGGGTCCATTCCGCATTTCTTGAAATGATCTTTTTTTAAATGATGTTACATACAGATCTCAAACTGATGCTGACAGCTTATGAACCACTGAGAATCACTCTATAAACCTTCATCCGTAAAATGTCTTATGTCTTCATAATCTCACTGTTTCTTCTTCACAAAATGATTCAAATCTAAATGATTAGCTGAAGTTTGACTGATTTGACAAGAATGACTCCAAAGTGAAACGTCACATCAGATGTCATCATTACTACACAATACAACATTAATCACTAACAACATCTCTGCAGGGATGACTAATGTTACATTTTTATCTAATAATTATTATTATTACTGCATATATAACACACACACACACACACACACACACAAACACCTTAGAAAAATGTGTGTGTGTGTGTGTGTGTGTGTAATGATGGTATGATGGTGTGTGTGTGTGTGTGTGTGTGTGTGTGTGTGTGTGTGTGTGTGTGTGTGTGTGTGTAATGATGGTGTGTGTGTGATGATGTTGTGTGTAAGAGACTCACGTACTTTCTTGGGTTTGGATAGAATGGCTCCGGTGCTCGAGCTCGATGACAACTGAGAACAACCGACGGACCGACACCACCGCCATGAACACCGCCGCGCTGACACACGGGCGCTCGAGCAGTCACGGAAATGTCCGAGCGCTCACGGAAATGCACGAGATGTTGTAGCAGCTGAACTGGAGTTCTTCACTCTTTCAGTCGTTTATTTGAGTTTACACACAGCTCATAAATCATGTTTATCTCGATTAAATCTGCTCAGTCGAAGTCTTCGCTTACTGTGATGGCTCATCAGTTTTATAACACGTTCTCTAGTATGTTTTCTTCTCGTATTTTGACATTATTTGTACGTATTGATATAAGATCCACACAATAATATCTGGTTTATAACAGATTGTCTTGTAAGCACACAGATAGAGAAACTGTTTTAATATTCAGCAGAATGAAATATGTTTATTGTTTGTTTCAGCATTCATCAATATTTACATCATGTTTCACTCACTGACGCAAAACACACAACATGTCCGTTTGTCTTTTATAAATACTGTACACAAATCGAAATTTATTTCTAAAACAAACCAAATAACTCTAAACTAAAAACATTTCAGTGGACAAAGCGAAAGAAAACACAAAGAATTTTAAAAGCAGCAGTCGTGTAAGAATAATGATTTATGATTATTTACACGTTATCCTTCATCATCATCATCATCATCACATTCATAAGTGAAGTTAAACTCTCCTGAACGATCAGAATAAATAAATAACTGAGATAAAACATTCAACAACTCATAGAAAATCCAGAGCCGATGAAGAAGAAGAGGAAGATGGCGACGTGAGACTCACTGCAGATGTGTGCAGATAAAACCTCACTGCTGAAAGAAACACAAACACACTCAGTAATTATTAATAAGTACTCATTAAGTACTTTCAGACTCATTTTTGTGTATGCCTGAGAACTTCAAGCAGAAAATTATACTTTTATGAAGTTTCAAAAAGTACTTGAATACTACACTAGTACACCAGTGTTTACTGTATGTTAGTATAAGGAGAATATAATTGAAGTTGAATTCAACATAATATATTTTTCATGTCATAATGTTTAATAATTTCTCTTCACACATGTAGTTAAGTGTGTAGTGTTGGTTGTGAAAGGTTGTGTGTTTCTCGTGTGACCTGTTTAAAGGACAGACGTCTGAAGAATGTGTTAATGTGAAACTCTGTCGCAGGTCGATCGGAGCCGCCGTCTCTCCTTACGTCCTCCAGCTCCATCATCCCAGCGCCCGCTACAGCTCTCTTCATACTGAGACTCTTGAGCAGCTGAGCTCCAGCACCCAAACCAGACCTGGGCCGAGACGACACGCTGATGTACACCGCATCCTTCTGCTGCTGATCGTAACTCACTGGGAGAGAGAGAGAGAGTGAGTGAGTGAGGGAGTGAGCATTTCCCTGAGAAAATGCCAAATTGGTTTCCAACCCAAATACCGCACATCCGATCATATATACACTCTTCGTACCTTAATTGACAAAGAAACAAACCAAAATAAAAGAAAGCTCTACTCATGCTTTGTTGACTTCAAAAAAGCTTTTGACTCAATCTGGCATGAGGGACTTTTTCTTCAGTTGATTCAATGCGGCATTGGAGGAAAAACCTACGACATCATCAAATCAATGTACACCAATAACACATTTACAGTTAAAATTGGCAACAAGCACACAGACTTTCTCTCCCAGAGTCGTGGAGTGAGACAGTGCTGTAGTCTAAGTCCTACACTATTTAACATTTACATGAATGAATTAGCTGGAGCTCTAGAACAGTCACCAGCACCCGGCCCGACCTTACAAGACACCGAAGTGAAATGTCTCCTGTTTGCAGACGATCTGGTTCTGCTGTCACCCACAAAAGAGGGTCTACAGCAACATCTGGACACCCTGCACACTTTCTGCCAAACATGGGCCCTATCGGTTAACCTTAAGAAGACTCGAGTCATGATATTCCAAAAAAAGCCCAGTAGCCAAAATCAACATCACCGTTTCAAACTAAACAACGTGCCCCTAGAACACACCAAGAACTACACATATCTTGGTATAAACATTAGTAACACCGGAAACTTAAACAAGGCTGTGAACGACCTGAGAGACAAGGCATGAAGAGCCTTTTACGCAATCAAAAAGAATATCAAAATTGACATCCCAACCGTAATCTGGCTGAAAATAATTCAATCAATTATAGAACCAATCGCGCTGTATGGAAGTGAGGTTTGGGGTCCTCTCGCCAACCAAGAGTTCACCAGATGGGACAAACACCCAATAGAGATTCTGCAAACAGAAATGTGTAAAAACATTCTACGGGTACAGAGAAAAACTCCAAACAATGCCTGCAGAGCAGAATTAGGACTGTATCCTCTAATCATTAAAATACAAAAAAGAGCTTTAAAATT